>NC_142489.1:1042500-1065000 GCF_049115385.1 Moschus berezovskii
CTCTCAGAGTCGAACACTACTGAAGCAACTTAGCACACGCGCCCAGGGCAGGTGGTAACATGTATTGTGGAGAAAAATTCAACTGGAAGGAGGAAAGGACTGAGGCAGCTGGGGTCCGCTAATCTCTATAGGATTGTTAGGGAAGTTCTCAATATTGAGAAAAGACCAGAAGAATATGAGCAGTGAGCCATGTAGGTAGGTGGAGGAAAAGCATGCCATGCATATGGGACAGCAAGTATGAAGGGCCTGAAATAAGAGCTTGCTGTACACATCTAAGGAATTGCAAGGAGCTGGTGTGGGAAGAGATGAGTGAACAGTGGGGAGAGTGGTAACAGGGAAGGCAGCGGGGGGATACCAACTGTGAGGGGCCATACAGACCATTGTGAGGACTGTGACTTCAATTCTGGGAAACTGTTGAGGAGTTCTGAGCAGAGAAATGCCATGATCTGACTTTAAGTAAACTACTTTGACACTGTGGTCCAGGATAAAGATCTGGCAGCTTGACTAACAGGATAGTAGGAGAGCTTATGAGAAGTGGTTAGATTCTAGATGCGATTTTTAAGCCAGAACTGATAGAATTTGTTATTCAGATCGTTGTTTACCTAATGTTATTGCATACAGTTAATGGCAGAGGGATTCCTTCCTGTAGTCATTGATTCTGAATTGGATTCTAATACATTTAAATTACTCACCTAAAAATAAGTAATTTTCAAGGTGAATATTAATAATTGCATAGACTCCTTACCCAAATCACTGGTTCTTCCTAAACACAGACTTAATGGCCAACTCTTGTGCCATACAAAGGACACAAACCATCTTCTGCGGAACCACCCCACCCCACCCAACACACACGGCATAGCACTGTCCTTGCTTTTAATAGGTTTTTGAGGGGAAAGTGACTTGTGTTGCTCTTTAAGTTCACAGTCTAACTGATGAAGTAAAATTCCTGGACAGAGAGACACACCACAGACTCCTACTCCTACTGAGAGATCCCTGAAAGTCTTGAGAATCACAGCTGGAACAAACCATTGTCTCAGATGGGTGTGTGTTCATCCATATGCAGGTGTGTTGAAGGGATGGCAGGAAGTAATTAACAACTGAACTGCTATACTAATTTTAGTCTAAACATGTACATAAGTGGTTAGAAAAGGCAAAGCTGAGATGATTGCGTAGAAAAGGTGAAATGTAAGCTAGGACTGGAAGGATTGGTAGGCTACGAATAGCTGGAGATGTAGAAGCAAAAAACATTGTTGAGTTTCTTCTGCGCCTTCTCATACCCTTTCCCTAGACAGTCTTATTTAGTGATGCTCTGTTAGGGAAACCAGCCTTAGGAAGCTGTGTCATTTCTACTCTGAAGCAGTTACGTTGAAGTTAAACCTTTAGAGTAAACTAATCTTTGGTTTGATTAGCTGCCAGACCCCAGTTTAGTGGTGTCAGACTCAGCTTTTCTTTTTGGATCATTATAGATCAAAGAAAATCTTCTTTGGCAAATCTTTTTTTTTTTTTGTCTTTAAAAAAATAATTTATTGGTTTGGGATCACAAAATATAGGGAAGACACGAGGTGATGCCTATGACCCCTTGGCTGAAATTTCTCTTCTAGAGACACTTTTTGGGCGTTCTTTCATATCCTAACAGCTGCAGAGTATAGTATCTGACCATGTGGGAAGCTTGAACAGACTCCCTTTAAGTCATGGGGGTCCCTTCCAATTAAGTCTTCCAGCTCACTTCTACCAATATTGAAACTGCATTGGTTGTTCCAACTGTTCATGTCTTAAAAGTCTCACGAACCAATAAGCTGCAGACCAGTGATGCCTGCACAGCCCTTAGAACTGCCTACACTGACTAATGCCCCTCAGCTATACCTGATCTGCTTGTGGCACCTGCTTGGCAATCCCTGGGGGCCCTGCACATCCTAGGGTGGTGATGGAGGAAGGGCAGGCCAGGACAAGCATGAAGAATAAACAGTCAGTTTTACTGGGCTCAGACTAGGAATCCATGAGTCTTGAGGACCTCTGTGAATTTGTCAGTTTTCTTCTCAATGTTCTTTTCAGCCTGCTTCCGTACCCTCGTGAGCTGCTTCTTTTTCTGATAGTGGATCTTGGCTTTCTCCTTTCTCTTCTCCTCCAGTGTGGCCATTAACCACCTGGTACTTCCAGCCAACCTCATGAGCCAGGCGCCCTAGGTAGGCAAATTTCCGAGTAAGCTTCAGACACGCAACCTTGAGGGCAGCAGGAACCACCATCCACTTTTTCTTGTCATAGGGTCATGGGATCCCATCAAACACCTTGAGGTGCTCCAGAGCAGCCTGGCCCCGCTTGGTCTTGTGGGGCAGCATGCCTTGCACTGTCTGCCAGAAGATGCGGCTGGGGTTTGGAAGTGCCACAGGAGGGGTTGGTGTTCATCCGCTTGGGGAGAAAACCCAGGTACTTCAGCTTATTTCTGTAGAAATTACCAGAAATGTTGATGAAAGGCCAGGTACTTCAACTTATTTCTGTGGAAATTGCCAGAAATATCGATGCCCTCACAGCACACGACCACAGCCTTCCAGCCCAGAAGCACCTGCTTGGCCACAATGGCCTCCGGGCAGCCCAGGAGATGGCCTCGGCCATCAAGCGCCAGGGCCTGCCCTTCCGCCATCTTTGGTAGCCGCCTGGAAAAGGAGGGCAAATTTTGAAATTAAGAACATAGTGGTAGCGTGGTCCATATCCTGTCCTTTGTTTTTATCCTTATACTTGTCCTTCCACCAGTCTTCCCTCCCGGCCTCTCTGTTTGCACTCAGCTCTCCTATAACTCCATACATGTGTTTCTAAAAATTACCAAGTTATGTAAAATCACAAACAGATGCTTTATGGAAAAGACACATGGGTTAGAAACCCAACAAAATTTCAGCAGTGACTCAAACAAGAATATAGGAACCTAATGAAAACAGTGGTGTGATGTTACATATCTTCAGTAGCTAAGAAATACATAAATACTACAATAAATACAGCATTTTACCTTGAAAAAGACTTGAAGTTTGCTTGTGAAAGTGAACATCAGAAAGGTTGCAGCTCATGAGTCATGGTGAAGTGGTGGAAGGAAGGTTATCTGAAATTGGAAGGAAAGTTATAACAAACACCAGATGTCGGTTAGTGTAGCTTATTGCCTGGTCAGTGTTTGAGGGGTGTATGTACATGTGTGTTACATATATTCCTCTGTGGCTTGATTCATCTGGATACAGTTTTCTAAAGCATTTACCTAGTGTTTCTTACAGACAGAATCCTGCAGAAGCAGACATAAAATTCACATTATGTTCACATTATTTCCTGATATATCAATGGCATTGGAATTAATTCTCATTTTCAAACTAAACATTGTAGTGGAACCAACTGTACCTTAATGATTAACTATCACCTTACATTCCTGCTACTTTATTATTCTCTCCTCATTTTCACATTGTGCAAAATTATTCTTATTTTTTTTTCTCTGTATTTTTTTTTAATTATTTTATTTTATTTTATTTTTTTTGTGACTTTCTCAAAATTTATTTATTTATTTATTTTTTATAATTTTTTTTTCTTTACAGTTAAAAGTATTTTTATTAAAAAAGCACAAATGCAAAGAAATGAACAGAGGAAAATTTATGCGTCGAACCTGGACTGGTCACATGATAATATAAATGCTACAATTCCATTCTCCCCAATCATTCCACCTTCACCCTCTCCCACAGAGTCCCAAAGACTATTCTAAATGCCTATGTCTCTTTTGCAGTCTCTTATACAAGGTTCAGGTTACCATTTTTCTAAATTCCATATATATGCGTTAATATACAGTATTGATGTTCTTCTTTCTGGCTTACTTCACTCTGAATAATTGGCTCCAATTTCATCCACCTCATTAAAACTGATTCAAATGCATTCTTTTTGATGGCTGAGAAATACTCCATTGTGTATATGTACCAAAGCTTTCTTATCCATTCGTCTGCAGATGGACATCTAGGTTGCTTCCATGTCCTGGCTATTATAAACAGTGCTGCAATGAACATTGGAGTACATGTGTCTCTTTCAATTCTGGTTTCCTCGGTGTGTATGCCCAGGAGTGCGATCGCTGGATCATATGGCAGTTCTATTTCCAGTTTTCTGAGGAATCTCCACACTGTTCTCCATAGTGGCTGTACTAGTTTGCATTCCCACCAACAGTGTAAGAGGGTTCCCTTCTCTCCACACCCTCTCCAGCACTTATTGCATGTAGACTTTTGGATAGCAGCCATTCTGACTGGTGTGAAATGGTATCTCATTGTGGTTTTGATTTGCATTTCTCTGATGATGAGGGATGTTGAGCATTTTTTCATGTGTTTGTTAGCCATCTTTATGTCTTCTTTGGAGAAATGTCTGTTTAGTTCTTTGGCCCATTTTTTGATTGGGTCACTTAGTTTTCTGGAATTAAGCTGCAGGAGCTGCTTGTATAATTTGGAGATTAATCCTTTATCAGTTGCTTCATTTGCTATTATTTTCTCCCATTCTGAAGGCTGTCTTTTCACCTTGCTTAGAGTTTCCTTTGCTGTGCAGAAGCTTTTGATTTTAATTAGGTCCCATTTGTTTATTTTTGCTTTTATTTCCAATATTCTGGGAGGTGGGTCTTGGAGGATCCTGCTGTGATTTATGTCGGATAAACAACACATTAAGAAGATCATACATCATGACCAAGTGGGCTTTATCCCAGGAATGCAAGGATTCTTCAATATCCACAAATCAATCAACGTAATACACCACATTAACAAACTGAAAAATAAAAATCATATGATTATCTCAATAGATGCAGAGAAAGCCTTCTACAAAATTCAACATCCATTTTTGATAAAAACCCTCCAGAAAGTGGGAATTGAAGGGACATACCTCAACATAATAAAAGCTATATATGACAAACCCACAGCAAACATTATCCTCAATGGTGAAAAACTGAAAGCATTTCCCCTAAAGTCAGGAACAAGACAAGGGTGCCCACTCTCACCACTACTATTCAACATAGTTCTGGAAGTTTTGGCCACAGCAATCAGAGCAGAAAAAGACATAAAAGGAATACAAATTGGAAAAGAAGAAGTAAAGCTTTCACTGTTCGCTGATGACATGATCCTCTACACAGAAAACCCTAAAGACTCTACCAGAAAACTACTAGAGCTAATCAATGATTACAGTAAAGTTGCAGGATATAAAATCAACACACAGAAATCCCTTGCATTCCTATGCACTAATAATGAGAAAATAGAAAGAGAAATTAAGGAAACTATTCCATTCACTGTTTGCAACGAAAACAATTAAATACTTAGGAATATATCTACCTAAGGAAACAAAAGACTTGTACATAGAAAACTATAAAACACTAGTGAAAGTAATCAAAGAGGACACTAATAGATGGAGAAATATACCGTGTTCGTGGATTAGAAGAATAAATATTGTAAAAATGAGTATACTACCCAAAGTAATTTATACATTCAATGCAATCCCTATCAAGCTACCAACAATATTTTTCACAGAACTAGAACAAATAATCTCACAATTTGTATGGAAATACAAAAAACCTCGAATAGCTAAAGCAATTTTGAGGAAGAAGAATGGAACTGGGGGAATTAACCTGCCAGACTTCAGGCTCTATTACAAAGCCACAGTCATCAAGACAGTATGGTACTGGCATAAAGACAGAAATATAGATCAATGGAACAAAATAGAAAGCCCAGAGATAAACCCACGCTCCTATGGACACCTTATCTTCGACAAAGGAGGCAAGAATATAAAATGGAGAAAAGACAGTCTCTTTAACAAGTGGTGCTGGGAAAACTGGTCAGCCACTTGTAAAAGAATGAAACTAGAACACTTCCTAACACCATACACCAAAATAAACTCAAAATGGATTAAAGATCTAAATGTAAGACCAGAAACTATAAAACTCCTAGAGGAGAACGTAGGCAAAACACTCTCCAACATATTCTTATTTTTATAAAGACCAATTGGAACATCTGTCAACCAAACAGTTACTGAATATTATCTCTCTCCATGCTGCTTGACTGGGGTTTGGCAAGTAAAAAAGGTTTTGAAGCCATGGTTTCTGCTCTTAAACAACTTCAATATAAGGAACCAGCCAGAGACATTTGAAGTAAAACAAAAGTTCTTAAAAAGTAACAGTATATTATAGAATTAATACATTACTGCTAAAGAGATATGGTAAACTAAGGCTCCTTCAGTTCAGTTCAGTCGCTCAGTCATGTCCGATTCTTTGCGACCCCATGAATCACAGCACACCAGGCCTCCCTGTCCATCACCAACTCCCGGAGTTCACTCAAACTCACGTCCATCGAGTCAGTCGGTGATACTATACAGCCAGCTCATCCTCTGTCGTCACCTTTTCCTCCTGCCCCCAATCCCTTCCAGCATCAGAGTCTTTTCCAGTGAGTCGACTTCTTCGCATGAGGTGGCCAAAGTATGAGTTTCAGCTTTAGCATCAGTTCTTCCAATGAACACCCAGGACTAATCTCCTTTAGAATGGACTGGTTGGCTCTCCTTGCAATCCAAGGGACTCTCAAGAGTCTTCTCCAGCACCACAGTTCAAAAGCATCAATTCTTCAGTGATCAGCTTTCTTCACAGTCCAATTCTCACATCCATGCATGACCACTGGAAAAAACATAGCCTTGACTAGACGGACCTTTGTTGGCAAAGTGATGTCTGTTTTTTGATATGCTATCTAGGTTGGTCATAACTTTCCTTCCAAGGAATAAGCGTCTTTTAATTTCATGGCTGCAATCAGCATCTGCAGTGATTTTGGAGCCCCCAAAAATAAAGTCTGACATGCTTCCCCATCTATTTCCCATGAAGTGATGGGACCAGATGCCATGATCTTCATTTTCTGAATGTTGAGCTTCAAGCCAACTTTTTCACTCTCCTCTTTTACTTTCATCACAAGATAAAAGATTTCAATCTAGATCTTAAAGTTAAAACATGTATTAGAGAAGTAAGAGAATCCCCTTACTAGAAAAGATATGGGAATCCTGAAGGTTTTTTTTTTTCTTCTTCTCTTTTTTTCATTCTCATGCTCCAGCCCCCAAGTGATCTTATGTTGGCAATAAACACTGCAGTGGTAGTCACCAAGAGCCACAACACTCAACTCCCCTCTCCCCTTCTTAAGAAAGGAAGGAAAGAAGTAAAGACCCAGCTTTCTGGCTAGCTGCTGGCAACTAAAAAGTACCAAGGAGATCACAAAGACAGCTTCAGGGAAGGTGGCACCATAAAGTTGTTGGTGAACTTTGGGGCTCATACCCCAATCTGAAAGGAAAGGATCTGAGCCTAATCAGCATATCAAAAACTTTGAGAACTGAAGTAAAAGATCACAACCCAGATTGACTTCTGGGTAGAGTACACATGGGACAAATATAGCAAGTACTGCCACAGTTTTTAAAGGTGAACTGAGATCAGGCCCACAGTCCAGAGAAAGTGGGTTGGAATCCATAACCCAAACCCAATGAAGTCAGTTGCCTGCTAAAACAAAAAAATCCACAGTTGTCCTTAGAATTTAGGTAACACCCATAGATTCATGCTACTCAAAATGTTCAAAATTCAGTTCAGAACTACCTGGTAGAGGAAGAAACAGAAAAACACAGCTTGCATGGGGCGAAGTGGGGCAGGGGTCAAAAGTTAAGATTGAAATGTTGCTGTTGCAGTTATGTGACAGAAGAAATAGATGTAAAAAAAAATATAACCAAAGTTTAAAAACTCATTGAATAGGCTCAATAGCAGAATGGAGATACACACAGGAAACAGCCAGTGAACTTGAAATTAGATCAGTACAAATTACCCAGTCTAAAGGACAGGTAGAAAAAGACAAAGGGGTTAAGCAGAACAGAGCCTCTGGGACCTGTGGGACAATAATACACAGTCTAACATTCATATCATTGGAGTCCAAAAAAGGAGGAGAAGCACCAGGCTGAAAAAAAATATTTGAAGAAATATGTAAGCCTTTCCCAAGTTTGACAAAAGACAGATTCAGAAAGCTCAGTGAATCCCAATCAGGATAAACCCTAAGAAACTCACTCTGGAACACATCATAATCAAACTGTGTGTTTGTTTGTGTGTGTGTGTGTGTGTGTATGTTGCAGGGGGTGAAAGTTTTAAAAACAATCAGAGGAAAATGATGTTTTTGTAAGAGAAAATGCACTTCCCAGGTGGCTCAGTGGTAGAGTATTTTACTGCCTGCCAATGCAGGAGACATGGATTCGATCCCTGGGTTGGGAATATCCTCTGGAGGAGGAAATATTAACCCGATGTAGTATTCTTTTCTGAAAAATCCCATGGACAGAGGAGCCTGATGAGCTAGTCTACAGGGTCACAAAGAAAAGTCAGACGTGACTGAGCATGCATAAGGGAAAATGATTCAAATGATTACATATTTCTTATCAGAAACAATGTGGAGGCCAGAGGAAGTAGTACAGTGTTTTTAAAGTGCTAAAAGATTATCAACACACTGTTTTTAATCTAGCCCCCCCAAAAATCTTTTGGAGCGAAGGTAAAAGAAAGACATTTTCAGATGAGGGAAAGCTAAGAGAATTCATTGTCAGCAGACCCATTCTGAAAGAATTGTTGAACTAAGTTACTCAGACAGAAGGGACATGATACTGGGAAGATACCTAGAATATCAAGAATGAAGGAAGAGGGCTTCCCTGGTGGCTCAGCAGTAAGGAATCCAGCTGCCAATGCAGGAGACAGGTTCAATCCCTGATCTGGGAAGATCTCACATGCCATGGGGCAACTAAAGCTGTGTGCCATAACCATCTAGCTTGTGCTCTTGAGCCTGGGAGCCACAACTACTGAGACCATGTGCTGCAGCTACTGAAGCCCACACGCCGAAGAGCTCTGCAACAAGAGAAGCATAGCCCATAACAAAGACCCAGCTCAGCCAAAAATAAATAATTAATTAAAAAGAAAAAAGAAGGAAGGAAAGGAAATGGTAAATATAATAACTACTTTTCTTGAGTTACTTGAAATATTTTTGATAGATGAAAGTAAAAATTATAGCATTTTTTTACCAGTTTTCAGTGTGTGTAGGTCTAATTTATGAGACAACTACCACATCAAAGGAGGGAGGGAAAAGGGACCTATGTGGGTTTTTACATTCCATTTACGTGGTAAATTTTTAATTCTAAAGTATATATATTGTCATCCTTAATGATGAACTTTACAAAGAGATGTTGTCAAAACCACAATCAATTAAATAATAAAAAGATGTTTGAATAACCCCAAAGAGGGCAGGAAATAGAAAAGAGAAAGGAAAAGCAGAACAAATAATAAAATGGTACACCCCAATCCAAACATATCAATAACTGCATTAAATGCAAATATTCTAAACTTGTTTACACCAATTAAAAGATAGAAATTAACAGAATGTATTTTTTAATGATGCAAGTATTATAAAATGTCTTCAAAAAACTAACTTCAAATATAATGGTATAGGTAGGTTAAAGGAGAAAATGGCAAAAGATATACCATGCAGACACTAATGAAAAGAAAGAGTGGCTATGTTAAAAGCAGAAAATTAGACTTCAGAGCAAAGAAAATTACTCATGATAAAGAGGGATTTTACATAATGATAAAAGAGCTAATTCACTAAGAAGAGAAAACAACTCAAAATCTGTATGCACCTAACAACAGTGCTTCAAAATACCTGAAGCAAAAACTGGCAGAACTGAAAGGAGAAATAGACAATCCATAATTACACTTGGTAACTTTTAACACTCCTCTTTCAGTAATTGATAGAAATACTGGATAAAAAATCAGGAAGGATATAGAAGAACTGTCAACCAATGGGATTTAATTGATATGTACAGAACACTCCACCTGTCGACAGCATGATCAAGATTCTTTTCAAGTGCACATGGAACATTCAACAAGCCTATATGATAGACTATATTCTGCATCATAAAAAGAACCTTAATGAATTTAAAATAATTAAAATCATACAAAGTATATTCTGTAGCCATAATAGAATTAAACTAGAAATCATTAAGAGAAAAGTAACCAGAAAATCTCTAAAGTTCTCGGAAATTAAACAACACACTTCTAAATAACCCAAGGGTCAAAAAAAGGTCCCAAGGAAAATTAGAAAATATTTTGAACCGAGTGAAAATGAAAATACAACATATCAAACAATGATTGAGACAATATATACTATGGTGCTTACTGTAATACAGAGTAGACCAGTTACCAATATGCATCAAAGACACACAAAATCTGTAAAATACTCAAGTAGTAAGTGTCAAGGGATTGTTTATTGACCCAGTTGGTAATATAAGTCTGTTCATTTGGCAGTGAACTATTAAATAATCATGCTGTCAGAATCAGGTCATGATCAAAGGGGAAAAGTAAAAAACTGTACAGTAGGATGATGCACCTAAAGCAGTGCTTAGAGGGAAATTGATAGCATTAAATGTTTGTATTAGAGAAAAAGAAAGGTGTCAAATCAATAATGTGAGTTTCCACTTTCATAAAATTTTTTGAAAAGCAGAGCAAAATAAGCCCAAAACAAACAGAAGGAAAGAGATAGTGAAGATATATTAGTTAAATTGAAAGAATAGAGAAAATCAGTGAAACAAGAACATGAATATTTGAAAATATCAATAAAATTGATAAGCATCTAGCAAGGTTGACAGAGATTAAAAAAAGGAAAGATAGAAATTAGCAATATCCAGAATACTAGGCCTCCGCAGACTTTAAAAGGATAGGGGAATACTAAACATATTTGACAATTTAAGAGTAATGGACCAATTCCTCAAAAATCGAAAACTATAAGAATTCATCCAAGATGAAATAGATTACCTCAATAGTCCTATATTTGTTAAAGGAAGTAAATTCATAATTGAAAAAAATTAAGTTGGAGGAATCAATAATCAATTGTAGGACTTAAAACCACAGTAATGAACAGTGTAAAATTGGCAAATGAATAGAAACCTAGACCTACAGAATAGATAGACAAGTTTGGCCATTCAATTTTTAACAGCAATTCAAAAGAATTTAATGAAGAATGAATAGCCCTTTCAGCGTGTAATGTTGGCAAAAGTTGGACGTTCATATGCAGAAAAAATAAACTTTGAGCTAAAATCTTACCTTATACAAATATTAACAAAGTATATCACGGCTCTAAGTGCAAAACTATAAATGTTAAGAATAAGAGATATTCATGACCTCAGATTAGGTGAAGAATTCTTAAACATGAGATAAAAATGATCAATTTAAAAAAGGAAAAATCACTTGAACTTCATCAAAATGAAAATGCTTTCAAAAAGACACTATTAAGGGATAGAAATGACAAGTCATAAACTTGGAGGAAATGTTTACAAATCACATATCCAACAAGGGACCTGTGTCTAGTTTATATATAAAGAACTCTCAAAACTCAGTTAAAAGAAAACCATTCCAACTTAAAAATAAACAAAAGACTTGAATGGATTCTTTACCACAGAGAACATAAGGATGACAAATAAGATTGTGAAAAGTTGTTTCATTATTAGCATCAGGGAAATGCAAATTGAAACCTTGACAAGATAGCACTCCATACTTACTGGAATGGTTAAAATACAAAATACTGACAGTACCAAGTGCTTGTGAAGATGTGGAACAACAGAAAACTTCATGCTTACTTTGCTGGTGGAAATGTAAAATGGTGCTGCCAGTCTGGAAAATAGTTTATTTCTCATAAAGATCAATATATACTTTCTGTATGACCTAGGAATCCTCTTGGGTATTTACCCCAGAGAAATGAAAAATTATAACCATGTAAAAATTGTGCAGAAATGTTTCTAAGGAACTGAATTCATAATAGCCCCAAACTGGAAACAACTCCAACACACTTCAGTGGATGGATGAATAAACTGTCACGCGTTCATACCATGAAGTATTACTTAGCAATAAAAACGAACATACTACTGATAACATAGCAACTTGGATGGGTCTCAAAGCTATTATGCTGTGTGAAAAAAAGCTAGACTCAAAAGACCACAGTGTTTAATTCCATTTAAACAGCATTGTTGAAATTTCAGAACATGATGGAGAACCAGTAGTTGTCGTGGATTAGAGAATGGTCTGAATACAAATGGGCAGCAAAGGGCAGTTTTGGAACTGTTGTGTATCCTGGCTGTCATGGATGTTACATGTGTTAAAAATCATAGAACTATACCGTATATACTCTCCCAAATTAATCTCATTGTGAAATTTTTTAAAGTAAAAATGAAAGAAAAATTTCCGTGGCCTGGTGATAACATATAACTCTACTTCAAGGATGTTGTTGTTTGTTTAGTCGATAAGTCTTTTCCGACTCTGCAACCCCATGAATTGTAGTCCGCCAGTCTCCTCTGTCCATGGGAATTTTCAGGCAAGAATACTGGAGTGAGTTGCCATTTCCTTTTCTAGGGAATCTTCCCTAGCCAGGATCAAATCAGCGTCTCCTTTTGGCAGGCAGATTCTATACCACTGAGCCATTAGGGAAGCCCAGGGATCGAACCTGTGTCTCCTGCATTGGCAGGCGAATTTATTTACCACTTCAAGAATAAATCTTTTCAAATACAGGGATATATGTGCTGACATAGAACTAAGGGAGCTCCTTTTACACAGGTTAGATGAATTAAATATCTGGCATTGAGGTTACATGACATTAAGTCCCAACGCCTGCCACCTTGTAAACAATAGTTCACATAAATATAATAGATGTGTGATTGAGAGCCCCTGCTACACTTTTTGTCAAGGAATCTACACAAGGAGAAAATATGAAGCTATGCCAAAAATCTCTTTTGAGGAACAAGACATTAATATTCTCTTTTTTCTAAAGTAAAAACAAAGGAAGGTCTTTCCTAAGTCCAGCTTTTGGGATGGGATAGATTTGGGACTGTCAGGCCATATGCAAGTTCTAACTATTTAAATAAAAAAGTAAAGCCTTGAAAACATGACAAAGTTTTGAATAGGAAATTCTGGATTTTAGAGCAGCGTGTTTTTTGTTTTTAAAAACAATGGTAGGGGACTTCCGTGGTGGTCCAGTGGTTAAGAATACACCTTGCAATGCAAGCAACGCAGTTCTATCCCTGATCAGGGAACTAAGATACCACATGCCTCAGAGCAAGTAGGCCCTCGCACTGTAATTACTGAGCCCCGCAAGCTCTGGAGCCCGTGTACCACAACTAAGACCTGATGCAGACAAATAAATAAATAAATATTTTTAACATAATCATTAAAAACAGTGGAACTCGGGAAGCTCTATTTTCTTTTAAGCAGTATAGGCATGTATTTGCTTATAGTTACCATTCTTCTGTCTTGTTTATTGAGGGATACATAGCTTCATGGAGAGCTGGTTTGTTTTCTCTTTATCTCTCCATTGCCAGTGTTCTGGAACCCCTTTCACACGAGCCCTTCCTGTCAGGTAAAGGTGATCATTTAAAAACAAACAGACCACAAAAAGAAGAGCATAGATTCGAAATTTTTGTTGTAGTAATTGAAAATGTAAATTAGTTTCAATCATGTTCCTTTTGTTTTTCTGGTTTGAAATTACTGGTTAAAGTTATTTTACATTCATAACTCTTAAACAGTGTTTCTGAGTGAGGTGAAATAGATTATGGTGTAGTCATATTGGTGGGCGGGACCTCCTACAGGCTTGTGCATGACTGAATGCTCCAGCTACCTCCAGACTTCTGCCCACTTAATGCCAACTTTAAAGGGGGACAATATTCCAATAAAGATGCTTTATTTTATTTTATAATGGTTGTGATTTACACTGTTCCATATCCCTGGTGGCTCAGATGGTAAAGAATCTGCCTGCAATGCATGAGACCCAGGTTCAGTCCTTGTGTCGGGAACATCCCTTGGAGAAGGGAATGGCAACCTACTCCAGTATTGTCTGGAGAATCCAATGGAAGAGGAGCCTGGCGGGCTACAGTCCATGGGGTCACAGAGTCGTCACGACTGAGGCGACTTAGCACACATGCATATTAGGCTTAGCAAATCCATATCTTTATCTTCAGCTGATGATATATGAATTTGCCCTTTTCATTTCTTCACAAAACTAATGGGCCTATTTGGGGAACCTAGGACTCTAGCTCCTACATTCTGCATATACCTCATGGGATTTTATTACCATTAGAAAGAGTTTGAAGTTGTATTCTCTGGGTGAGGGCCCTGACCTTACTCAAAGATACCACTGGAGTATTTCTACCTTTATCTGTTTTATTTATGAGATTGCTCTGTTAAAGTTCATGTATCACAATAGTTCAATTGCTAAGAAAATGTTGGTAAACCACTCACCTGGGCAGATGAAATTCACAAATAATGAGAACTTAAATTTTTAACTAGTCACCTCCACTTCCCATCCAAGTCTTTAGTATTGCTTAAAAAAAAAAAACTTTGCCTGATTTCATGCTGTATTTATTTGATATTGGAGCAGTGTTTATTGAATACCTACTATATGCCAGTACTATATTTCAGGAAGATGTGTTACTTTTTCTCACCTTGCTGGTTGAAAAACTGCTGAGAAGTGAAGTGGCCCAAAGCCAGAAAGGGGAAGAACAAGGAAGTGAACCAACTGCATCTGAATAATTGAGCACCACAATGTGTATATCGGTGGTGACTCAAGTGACATAGGTGAGCATTGACAAATGATTGGAGAGGAACAGACGTGCTGGAGTTCAAATCAAGATAGTTCTGTTACAGTCTTCAAGGATTACAGAACAAGTGGAGCCAGCAGGAATGCAGAAGAAAGAAGATACTTTTTCATATCAGTGCAGCCTGCTAAGGACGCATAAGATGCAGGTGTAACATAGGTTTAGGAACTAAGGAATGGTTCACTGTTAATCCTTGAACTTGCTGTGCAAACCCCAGATAGAGTATGATAAAGCATGTGAGTAAAGACAGAAAAACAGTAGAATAGCATCTCAGTCAGTTGCAGCTGGGATGAAGCCAATCCCAGGAACCTGAGGACAGTTTTTAAAGGGGGAGAGAGGACATGAGTGGGATATAAAGTAGAAGGTGGCCTAGGTAAGCTTTCAGTAGAAAAGACCAGGTCTTGAATACAAGCAAGCCTAGTTTCTAATTAAACAAATGTCTAAGACTGTAATTTCTAATGCACTGTAGAAAGAAAGGGGCAAAGAGCAGCCAAACTAGTTTTTATGGGCTCTGTTTTTGTGGTTCTAATATAATTCTGGCAAGTTGGAAGAATTCAGAAGAGCAATTAGTGAATTACATGTGCATGTATATTAATAGTCTTCCTTTGTTACTTTTTTTCATTGTCAAAATTAACTTACTGACATTTGAAAAAGTATAACTATAATGACTTGTTACTGAATAGGTTCTTGTACAAAACATCATCGAGGAGAATCATAAGACATCTACCATGTGTTTTTTGGATGTGTAAAGAGTTTTAGTACCTAAGTTAGCTACCTGAAATTTCCTATAGAAATTCAAAACCATATCAGTAAAAGAATTATTTCTTTTCTTGTATTTTGATAATGGCTGGTTAGCATGGGGAGTCTATGGCCTTAAAACCTAATGGCCGTGTTAGATGTAAGATATATGGATTTATTTCGTTGACTAAGACAACTAGAACAGCATCATGACCAAACGTAGTCTAACCAGTTGAACTGAATAGTAACAAGAAGTGATTCTTAACTAATGAACTAGGAGAACAAGGAGGGCATAAATGTTAAGTCTGTTTATACCCAGTGTATTTCTCTCTTCTATGGTGGCAGCAATTATAAGACATACCACTGATTTAGTAACAGTGTTTCAGAGGAAAAGAAAATTTTTAGCAAAGACAACAGTTTGTAAGACAAATCTTTGTTTCAGAAACATTCAGAGTGATGAGAGGTGTGTTAGAATCAAGCAAGAGTGTTATTGAGTATAACACTTAAATGATAACTAAGGCAAACTGAGTGCTAGACTGTACACTTGTGCCAGACTGTACACTTGTGCTGTGCTAAGTCTCTTCATTCATGTCCGACTCTGCAACCTTATGGACCATAGCCTGCCAGGCTTCTTTGTCCGTGGGATTCTCCAGGAATCAAACCCATGTCTCTTACATCTCTTGCATTGGCAGGCAGGTCCTTTATCATTTGTGCCAGATACTTCATATGCATTATCCAATTAAATCCTCACAACAGTCACATGGGCCTTTTACAGATGAAGAAACTGAGGCTTGGAGAGGTTGCTCATCCTAGGAGTTTACCTCCAATAAATGTCACAGCCAGGATTTGAAGGAGAGCCTGTCAGACTCCAGAATCCACACCGTTAACCACTGTTGGGTTTATTTACTCTTTATCATTAATATGAGACCTTATACCAGAAAGAAAAATTGAAAGTAGTCAGCGAAGTCCTCTCCAAAATCTGCCTCTTCGACTTTTGTTAAATTAGTAACTGACCTCCACCAATAACAAAACAAAAAGCACTCCACCCTTTCTTCAGTATTCCTCAGCATCATTTTTTAAGTTTACTGTTATGTGAGCCTGTGATATTCTGTGACTATCATTTTAAAACTGCATTCATAGCTACAATTTCTGTCTTCTAATAGCTTATAAGGTGTATAACCTCATTATAGGCTTATATACAGAGACAGTAGAAGAAAGACAAGACTATCAAGATATATTAAGGGCTTTTTGTAGCTAAATTCAACCCCAATAAAAGATGTAAAGCAAACATATGCTACTGTTTGAGGCACTGTTGTCATCCTTGTTTTACAGATGAGGAGGTGGAGAGTGTAGTTTTAGATGCCTTGCCTGAGATCACATATCTGCTAAATAAATGTTGGAGGCAGAATTTGAACCCATACTGGTTCCAGAGTCTGTGCTGTTAACAACCACACCATACTTGCCTTATCTCGTATTTTCACATTTAAAAGCTTACAGTGCCTTGGTTTTACTTAGAACTTTTCTTCTAAAGAACTTATGTTTTTGGCATCTTCATCCTTCCTATGCCAGGATCTTGGGAGTCCTGAGGTATTTATGATAGGGTGTCTATTCTCAAGGAGATTACAGTACTTTAAACAGAACTACTGGGATTTCCCTGGCAGTCTAGTGGTTAAGACTTCACTTTCCCATACAGGAGGCAGGGGTTCGATCTCTGGTGAGGCACTCAGATCCCACATGCCTCACGGCCAAAAAACCAAAGCATCAAACAGAAGCAGTGTTGTAACAAATTCAATAAAGACTTTTTAAATGGTGCACATCAAAAAATTTTAAAAATAAACAGAATGGCTATATATTAGTTGCAAAGAGATTAAAAGTGAGGAAATACTTTATCCTATTTCAACCTATAGGAGAGATAGAAATCAAGTCTTCATTTTTTTACAGTGATTGGTACTGAAATCTTACCACCCTTCGTTTTTTAAAAAATTTGCTTACATAATCAGTGACTTTTACTTAGAATCATAAGAGCATATTGTTTGGCCTTGGCTCTTGAATGAAGTTCACAGAATTAAAAAGGGGAAAAAAATGTCAAGTTCTCGCAGGTGCCTACTTGGTTTACTTCAGGAAACTTCCCAAAGGCAAGTGTTCATAGCTAATAAAAAGTTAAAAGACTCACTACCAATTATTTAGCACTCACTGTATGTCAGATAGTGTACTAAATGTTTCACACATATTATGTCATGTAATCCTGGTAACAGTGCTTTGATGGGGTGCATCCCCGCCCCCGCATCTTTTTACAAATGAGGGGAGAGGTTACTTCATCTCTCCGAGCCTCAGTTTTTCAATTTGTAAAACAGAAAAGGAAAGCTTCTTTATGTTCTAAAAGGAATTTCTAAACCCATAAAATTTTTTTCTGAAGTGTGTGCACAGAGATCTGTGTGGAACATAAACTTTTAAGAACTTAGATTTTTATATCTTTCGGCTCAAAGGTGCATTTTCTGAAAGGTGCATCTTAGAATGAAGGTGAGCAAAAATTAGAAAATTAAATTGACACAGTTAAACTTTAGGTCCCCAGTTCAACCATGATACACAATGGAAAACTTTTGATTTGGCTTGGTCAGTTTCTCCTTGCAGTCCTCACCTCCAGCCCCCAAGCCAATGTCTTTTGCTTTGGCCCTGTGCTCCTGCCAGTTTTACTCATGGTGGGCTGTGCCCTAAACATGGCATCACTGTAGCCTCACAGTGTGAGTGTACCAGGTGCTTATAATACACTGCTTCTCTGGTGCACTGAGTATTTCAGGTTGAAAACTAGCCACAAAAGAACTGATTAACACACAGAATGACATTGTTGAAAGTGTATGAATGAAAAGTGGCATATTACAAAGATCAAGGGGCTTGGACATTGAAAACCTGGGATCAAGTCTTGGCTCTGCCCCTTACTAGCTGCATGACCTAGGGCAAGTCCCATAACCTATTTGAGTCTCAGCTTCCTTATCTGTAAAATGAGGATAATCAGAATGGCTAGTTCATTTATTGAAGATCAAATGGGAGAAAGCATAATGCTGGGGAGATAGAGCTGAAAACGGGAAAGTGTCAAATGCATATTAATATATCATGCTAAACTTCTTCAACCCTCTCTTTTAGCACAGTGTGATTTAACACATTGATAACATTTGGGAAATCTCTGTTCATTTTCAATAGCATGCACATATGGACTTTAAAATTGTACCTCAGATAATCCTATACCAGCATTTCAGGCAAAGATTTAAGATGCCATTTGGCAATAAAAAATATTGATTCTAGTCACAAACTGTCATTCTGATTTTGACTCTACCGGTTTTTCTAAGAGGTTTGCAAACTGGCTATTAGTGTTTCATTCACTGACCAGATCTGGGATCATGAACAGGTGACTTCACCTTTAATGAGCTCTGTCAAATAGGGAAAATAATTCTAACTTCCCAGTTACCTGACAGAGCTTTTGTGAGGACTGAATGCTCTGAAAAGCCTAACATTATTATATAAATGCAAGGGACACAAATTTTAAAATAAGTATAATCATCTGAGACCTCTCTGTAGTATAAGAATTAGAACACTCAAATAATTCTGTTAGAAAATGCAAGGTAAACATGCCATTAAAAAGTTACAGAGAGCAGCTACTGTGAGAAGCGGGTAGATAAATGGAAATATCCACATTTGACTGCAGTGTAATGTTGGAAAAGTCACACCCACACCAGGCTATAAGCTCCTGCGATCTTATCCTATTTCTCTTTCTCTGATGTAGCCTTAGCAGCTGGAATAGTGCCTGGCCTGTTTTAGATGCTCAATTTGTTGAATGAATGGACAGCAGTCTTTCTTATGTGCTTGGTGGCTAGTGGTGTGAAGGGAGGCTGACTTTGGCTTGGCTTGGATCAGATATGACAGCCTTCTCCGGTTTTGTCCATCTGAGGCAGAGCTTGTTCTGAGATGTCACCTAAGCCAGAGTACACCTTAACAACCAGGTCAGATTACACAGTTACGTTTTCATCTTAAATGCTGCATCACTTTATTTACAGTAGCCATGTACATGTATTTTATTTTAGCAGCTTTTGATACTGCTCATCATAGACCCTTTGGTGCCAGTTAATAAGAATATTAGAAAGCTGACCAAACATTGTAGATGTCAATTTTGCCAAATTTTTGGGTGGGAAGTGGTAGAGAATTTTTATTTTAGCCAGATTAGATATATTTGGGTGAATGTGCCAGGGAAAGAAAGTCAAAGTAGTTTTCAGTTCAGCTTATATCTAGAGAGAAACCCTAGAAAACTCACTAATCTAGGAAACCCTTTTATCCAAATAAGTTTTCATGCAGAATTCCCAGCTATAAAAAAGATGAGATTTTCAATCTCATCTTTAGATTAAATCTCATTAAAAATGAGATTTTTAATATATATAGGTAATCTATTTTAAGCTTATAACTTATTTTTCAGTGAGAACACCAGCTAATATGTTGGGATCTTAACACGTCTTAAAATTTGGGAGGTAGTACATGTGAACACATCTGTCTTGAATTTTTTACAGTGAATATATAATCAATGAAATCAGAAACATTTGGAGAAGCCTCCAAGGCATGTGAATTGAACATACTTGAAAAACACTGATCTTGCCCTACTCATTCTTACTATAGATATGGAGGTTGAAACTGTAATCTGCAGAACCTCATTCTGTCTCCACATTTTGCTTCTTGGTGTGATGATGTTAGTAACATGAATGAATCTGTACACAGTTAAGACAGTTTCCAGATATCAAGGGTTTCTCTTACTTACATAAATGTTTCTAGGCCATTTTATAGCTCCAGTGAAATCCAAAGTGACTTGCCAACCTTATTTTTATATTATTATTTCTTCTAGTTAGAAATTTATATTTGCATTTCTCATCGTGATGTTAATACATGATTATATGTAGCATGGGGGCTAATTGAAATCTTTTGGGTTTTTTGTGGGGCTTTTTTGGCATGAGGTTAACCTTGAAATACGGCATTTAAAAAAGGAAAACTTCTGAAGAGAAGGCAATAAATTCAAGGTAGAATCCTAAAATTGTCCTCAGTCCCAGTGAAGACAGCATGACCAGTATTTGGGTATTTCAACATCTGTAGCATCAAAGCCAGCCCTCTCTCCTAAGATGGAAATTGCCATGTGCAGAATGACTTGATAGAAAATGGTGTACATTCTATATTATCTTCTAACAGCAGAATGCGACCAGTGGCACTTCCCTAAAAAAAAATAAATTACCCGAAATTTGCAGCACATTCATATTCAATTTCATCACAGCAGATGCTCATTAGTATGTTGTTATTAATTGGTATTCACTTTAGGTTTTGTTTAAAATGAAGATAATAATTAGGTTTTAATTACTGCATCATTCGTGGGGGGGTTTTGTCTGTGGGGAGAGGCAAAGAGTGAAATGCCTCTTAAAGCACTGAAATAGTTCCTGATGCTTATTCAGCACCGTGTGCTGCCAAAGACTTTGAAAAATAACTTCATCTTCACCAAAAAATCAGGACTAGGATTATAAAATGAAGAAACTGCTGTCTGTGTGGCTTTTTAAAAATAAGCCCATCATTATCAAGAACTCACTGTAAATTGTCTACTTGATGGACATACTGAATCAGATGATAATGTGCACTACCATTCTTTCTAATCAAATTACCAAAAAGACTTCTTGGAAAAGTAACCCTCATAAGCAGCTGATTAATGAAGTGGTGGCAATGTTTTATATTAGAACTAATTGAAGTAATCCAAATAAGTTATTTCTGTAGCCTATGGAAATAATTTCCTTTGCAAAGAAGTACATTGGAGTTGGCAAACCAGTATTTTTTCACCCTCTCTTGTTCTATATTTACAGAAAAAGCATAAATAATGCAAATAAAATGGGCAGAAAACCAATTTGGGTGACAGAAAAAATAAAACAGCATGTCTCAATCTTTTTAAGGTTAATCTTGATATTAATGAAGGCTAATAATTTATATAAGACATAAAGGTGTGTAGAAATTGAAGGATCCTGAAATTTTAAAGGCATATCTTAATTAAAACAGTAGAAATAGCAGTTGTTAATGCATTCATTAAAAGGGGGTGGTCATAGTAGTTTAAACATATTCCTTATAAACTTTCTAGAGCACCTATTGAGGGCATGGCATTGGGTTTTGCAGCTGTGTAGAAATTCAAGCCCTCCAGAAGCTGCGCTCTAGTTGGGACAGTGCAGACTGCGTCATTCATCAGTGGCACACAGGGTGCGCCATTCAAGGTGCTGGCGCTTCCATGTGCTAGTGTGCAATACTGTTTGGATTTTGATTGGATTACAGTTGATTTGCAGTGTTACTTTCAGGTGCACAGAAAGTGGATCAGTCATTCATATATCCACTTCGTTTTTTCTAAGATGCTTTTCCCACACAGGTCATTACAGAGTATTGAGTGGAGTTCCCCGTGCTCTACAGCAGGTTCTTATTATGTATCTATTTTATATATAGTTGTGTGTGTGAAAGAGAGATGGAATATTACTCACCCTTTAATTAAAGAATGAAATAATGCCATTTACAGCAACATGGATGGACCTAGAGATTTTCATATTGAATGAAGTCAGTCAGACACAGAAAGATGAATATCCTAGATCACTTATATGTGGAATCTTTTTTTTTAAGGGTACAAATGAACGTATTACCAAAACAGAAGTAATAGAAGTAGAGTCATGATACAGAAAATAAATGTATAGTTAACCAGGGTTTGGGGGGGGGGGTGGGAATAAATTGGGAGATTGCCACATATATGCTAGCTCATTATCTTTACAGCATTCCTGAGAGGTTTATTTTTCTCATTTTACAGATGAAGAAATTGTGGTGTAAATAGGTTAATTAAGCATTGTGTCCAAGGTCACCCAGTCCTTTAAGTGGCAGAACTGAATTTGAGACCAAATGCAGTCTGACCCCAGAGGCAGTCTACCATGGGGTAGACATACACAGGGAACATTAGAAATCATTTCCGAGACTGGTGTCATTAGCCCATATGTTGAGGCTCAGTGAGAGGTGGGAGACAGGTTCCATGAATCCCTTCCTTCTACAAACCTTCCTTGAGGG
>NC_142489.1:2582771-2681409 GCF_049115385.1 Moschus berezovskii
TTGGGACTCTCTGGGTTTCTTGGACTTAGGTGACTATTTCCTTCCCCATTTTAGGGAAGTTTTCAACTGTTATCTCCTCAAGTATTTTCCCATGGTCTTTCTTTTTGTCTTCTGCTGGGACTCCTATGATCGAATGTTGGGGCGTTTAACATTGTCTGCGAGGTCTCTGAGGTTGTCCTCATTTCTTTTCATTCTTTTTTCTTTTTTCCTCTCTGATTCATTGATTTCTACCACTCTATCTTCTACCTCACTTTTCCTATCTTCTGCCTCCGTTATTCTACTGGTGGTTCTCTCCAGAGTGTTTTTGATCTCATGTATTACATTATTCATTGTATAGTGACTCTTTTTTATTTCATCTAGGTCTTTGTTAAATATTTCTTGCATCTTCTCAATCCTTGTCTCCAGGCTATTTATCTGTAACTCCATCTTGTTTTCAAGATTTTGGATCATGTTCACTATCATTATTTGGAATTCTTCATCAGGTAGATTCCCTATCTCTTCCTCTTTGGTTTGGTTTGGTGGGCATTTATCCTGTTCCTTTACCTGCTGGGTATGTCTCTGCCTTTTCATCTTGCTTATATTGCTGTGTTTGGGGTAGCCTTTCTGTATTCTGGCAGTTTGTGGTTCCTCTATATTGTGGAGGTTCCTCTCTGTGGGTGTGGTTGGACGGATGGCTTGTCAAGATTTCCTGGTTAGGGAAGCTTGTGTCGGTGTTCTGGTGGGTGGAGCTGGATTTCTTCTGTCTGGAGTGCAATGAAGTGTCACCGTAGTGAGTTTTGAGATGTATATGGGTTTAGTGTGACTTTGGGCAGCCTGTATATTGAAGCTCAGGGCTATGTTCCTCTGTTGCTGGAGAATTTGCATGGGATGTCTTGCTCTGGAATTTGTTGGCCCTTGGGCGGTGCTTGGTTTCAGTGCAGGTATGGAGGCTTTTGATGAGCTCCTATCGATTAATGTTCCCTGGAGTCAGGAGTTCTCTGGTATTCTCAGGATTGGGACTTAAGCCTCCTGCCTCTGGTTTTCAGTCTTATTCTTACAGTAGCCTCAAGACTTCCCCATCTATACAGCACTGATGATAAAACATCTAGGCTAATGATGAAAAGTTTCTCCACAGTAAGGGACACCCAGAGAGATACACAGAGTTACATGGAGAAGAGGGAGTAGGGAGATAGAGGTGACCAGGAGGAGAAAAGGGGGAATCAAAAGGGGAGAGAGCAAGCTAGCCAGTAACCAATTCCCTGTGTGCTCTCCACCGTCTGCAACACTCAGAGATGTTCACGGAATTACACAGAGAAGGGAAGAAGGAGGAAGGAGACAGAGGTGTCCAGGAGGATAAAAGGGGGAATCAAATGGAGAAAGACAGATGCAGCCAGTAATCAGTTCCCTAAGTGTTCTCCACAGTCCGGAACACACAAAGAGATTCACAGAGTTGGGTAGAGAAGAGAAGGGGGAGGGAGGAGATAGAGGCGACCTGGTGGAGAAAAAGGAGAGTCAAAAGGGGAAGAGAGCAATCAAGCCATTAATCTCGCTCCCAAGTAAAAATGGGTACTGAAGATTGGGTTCTTAAAGCTACACAATTGATAACAAATACCAAAAAGCAAAGATTAAAAATCTAGAGTAGAAGTCCAGTTCAGTTCCGTTCAGTCACTCAGTCGTGTCCGACTCTTTGCGACCCCATGAATCACAGCACGCCAGGCCTCCCTGTCCATCACCAACTCCCGGAGTTCACTCAAACTCATGTCCATCGAGTCGGTGATGCCATCCAGCCATCTCATTCTCTGTCGTCCCCTTCTCCTCCTGCCCCCAATCCCTTCCAGCATCAGAGTCTTTTCCAGTGAGTCAACTCTTCGCATGAGGTGGCCAAAGTATCTTTTTAATATGCTATCTAGGTTAGATTCTCAAAAATACAATATTAAAAAACAAAACAAAGTCACAAAAATTACAAAATATATATATATATGATGTTTGCTTTAAAAATAGGGTCTTTTATTGCAAGGTAATAGTAGGTTATAAAAATGAAAATTAAAGGAGTAATAGAGGACTTAAATTTTTTTTTAATTTTAATTAAAATATTATAATAGTAAAAATATATCTAGGACTTTCTCTGGAGCTGTTGTGGACAGTGTGCGTCAGTTCATTTTCAAACAGTTCCTTGATCTGGCTTATACTTCTCAAGATCTATAGGCCCCTTCCTATGTAGTCGGTGCTGCTGCTACTGCTGCTGCTAAGTCACTTAACTACGGGTTTTTAACCTACTGCACCTGCCACCTCCAAAGCGGTTCCCTCTGTTTATATTAGCTTCTGTTTGCTGGTCTCTTCAGTGTCTAATTTCCACCCTGACACAAGGGGGCGGTGGTGGTCACTTTTTTTAGGCTCACTTGTTCAGTCGTGCTGTGGGGAGGGAGGAACACTGCAAACAAATATCACTGATGTGTGTGGGGAGTGCTCGCGGTGTCTCGGCCACACTGGGTTTGCCCCCACTCACGGTGTGTGTGCTTTCCCAGTCTACACTGCTCAGGCTCTAGGTTGCACTGCCGGGAACTCTCTGAGGCGGGCCCTGGGTTGCGTGCACTTCCCAGGTCCAAGCCTCTCAGGTTCAGGTTCTAGGGTACCCCACAAAGGCGCAGACTTAGTTAGGCCTTCGTTTTGTGCCCATCCCAGGTCCGAGCAACTCAGGTGACCAGGTGCTTGGCAAGCGCAGTCGCCCCCGGTTGTAGGCTGCATCTTATCGCCTCCCCCGTCCCAGCCGCTCGGTTTTCTGGGTGTACAATGGGTGCGTCTTCTCAGGTGTGCCATGTGTCTCTTCTGGGGAGCTCATCTCTGGCTACGGCCCTCCCGGCAGATGTCAACCACCCAGAATCCCAAGAAGTCTTGGTTAGCAACGAAGCCTGCTTGCAGTTTGGTAGAGGATGCCTCTCTGGAGCTGTGATTGCCCACTTTTGGCTCTGACTGCCCTCGCCTGCCTGCCTGCCTGCAGCAGGGGATGGGCCGGTCCGCAGCCGGCTAGCTCTGCTCAGTCCTTTGCTCTGTGAGTGGGCCCGGCCGGGTCTTAGGTTAGGGCTCTTCGCGGGATAGCTATCCCACAGTCTGGGTTGCTATCTCAAGTCAGTTCCCTCAGATTGCCCTCGGGGCATTCAGGCCTGGTCCTTACTCTAAGCAATGCAGCCCACGCCTCCCTGTCCAGCCCCCGCTTGCTAGTGGCAGATGCCAGCGTCTGGGCTGCTTCTCCGCTGGGAGTTGCCATTAGGCACGTAATCTGTGGGTTTTATTTCTTTATTTTTCCTCCCTGTTATGTTGTCCTCTGAGATTCCAAGGCTCGCCACAGACCCACCAGTGAGAGTGTTTCCTGGTGTTTGGAAACTTCTCCCTTTTTTAAACCTCCCTTCCCGGGATGGACCTCTGTCCTTACCTCTTCTGTCTCACTTTTTATCTTTTATATTTTGTCCTACCTCCTTCTGAAGACAATAGGCTGCCTTTCTAGGTGCTTGATGTCCTCTGCCGGCATTCAGAAGTTGTTTTGTGGAATTTGCTCAGCATTCAAATGTTCTTTCCATGAATTGGTGGGGGAGAAAGTGGTCTCCCCATCCTATTCCTTCGCCATCTAGGGACCGCCCCTTGAAATATGGGATCTTAATTCCACAACCAGGGTTTGGACTCACACCCCTTGCACTGGAAGCAGTTTTGTTTTTCATAATTTGAACTTTTATTTTTTTGCTTGGGGATAGCCGGTGAACAATATTGTGACAGTTTCAGATGAACAGTGAAGGGACTCACCCATACATATACATCTATCCAGTCTCCCCCAAACTCTCCTACCATCAATATTGCCACATAACACATAACCAAAATAATTAAGAGAGATAAAGGAGAGAAAGAGATAAGATAATGCTCAGTAACCATATGATCATCTGCATGTGCAGATTCAGACACCCTCAAGTCATCAAAGGCTTACAAGATTATCAGGTGCTATCCTTCTATGTAGAAAGCAAATTCTTTATTTTTTTAATTAAAATATTTATTTTTATTTATTTTTGGCTGCTCTGGGTCTTAGCTGTGACACTCAGGGTCTTTGTTTGCCACATGCAGGCTCTTTAGTTGTGGCATGTGAAAGTTTCAGTTGTGGCACGTGAACTCTTAGTTCTGGTATGTGGGATCCAGTTACCTGACCAGGGATCGAACCCGGGCCCTCTGCATTGGGAGTACGGAGTCTTAATCACTGGACCAATGATTTTAGAACTATCCTAAATCTGGTGGCTCAGAAAGTAAAGAATCCACCTGTAATGTGGGAGTCCTGGGTTTGATTCGTGGGTTTCGTACATCCCCTGAAGGAGAGCAACCCACTCCAGGATTCTTGCCTGGAGAATCCCAATGGACAGAGGAGCCTGGAAGGCTACATTCCATGGGGTTACAAAGAGTAGACCATGACTGAGCAACTAAGCACACACCCAAAATCTGGCTGAAGAGAAGGAATATATCAGCTCTTTTTTCTCTGACAGCATAACATCTGTCCTGAGTTCCTTGACGTCTGCTGCATTTTCCTAATCTTACATCACTTTTGGGACTTAGACCCATTTTCTCCAAGATTTGCTAGAGGGTAACTGTTCAAGTGCTCATAGGAATATGCATTTCCCAGGAAGCCTTTAATCAAGCGACAGAAACTGATATCAGAACTCCATGAAAGAGGACTGTGGAGACAGTAACTCCTGATTATAGTGGTGACCCAAAGAGGTATCTTACATCAGTAGAAGGAACATTCCCAGGCTGTGGTAGGTGCAGTGAGGATGCTGAGCAAGAGGACTCCATAAATATTCGAGTTGCATCCTCACTGCCTGGTTTTGGAGGCCCTTATGGACTACTATCATATGAGGGTCACCCAGACTTCCAACTTGGAATTCTCAAGGAGACTAGGACCTTGATATAAGACAAGCAGCTTCATAAAGCAGAGAGTGGAGTTACAGGATTCGTCACGTGTCAATGTGAGGACGTGAAAGTGGACTCACAGTAGCACACACTGTATCAAAGGAGGCCCTGGAAAATCTCTGTCGCTGAGCTCCCCTGGATGCTCAGGTCACAGATATCAGGTTGATTTCAGTCTGGAAATTCTCAGCGAGGTGAGGCCTCTGTCTAAAAGGATCAGCCTAGTTTCGTGGGTGGAGAAACCTGAGCCCAAGCAGGACCTCAGATGACAATGCTGAGTGTTAGAGGGGAACGCTGGAGAGGGAGCCAAACAGCATTCTGTAAATTCTTAGCTCCGAGAGACCCGGAAGAGCTACTTCTGAGTGGTCCCCTCATTCCACCTGTGTGATCTCAGGGAGGGCAAGGCCTTCTTTAGCAGGATAGGGCCCCAGATCTGCAGAGGGGTGTCATCTTGACCATAACCAGACTTAAGGTGAGGACGACCAGTGCTAATGAGAGGATCTCTCCCCCAAAGAGGGAGGCTTACAGAGTGGTGCCCCTCCTGACAAGCAGAGGTGCTCAGAGCACTGCCCTGATTCCCTCCGCTAGGGACTTGGGAAGGCGAGGGCTCTGTTTGGGGGGCTGGAGGACTTGGGTTCATAGATGGAGGCGTTCAGGGCTCTGATAACACCGCACACGGAGGACCCTGAGAGAGAATCCAGGGACGGATGAAGATTGAGCTACCGGGGTTCCCGTAGCACGCCGCCCCTGCCGTCGTCCCTGGGAGACCCCACGTAGGACCGTACGCAGCTCCCCTCCACTTCCGCTTTGAAAGCGAGAGGCTCGACCGATAGTCGCGGCGACCGTTTGGCGGAAAGTTAGTGTCCAGGACTCGTCCGGAGCCAAGGTGAGGGCCTGAATGTAGCTGAAGGGACTTTCCCAACCCTCCCAGTAATAAAAGTGACCCATGCACTTCCCACCCCAGTGATATGGCTCTAGTGGGCCCCTCAGAGCTACCGGCTGAACGTGGTCTAGTGTGTCAGGCGAAGGCGTAGGTCTGTGGGGGTGGCCCGGACGCTACCCCCGGAGGAGGTCTGGGACCTGGATAACGGCCCTGAGGACTGATAAGCAGACTTCAACATCGCAAGGGGGCCACACTGAGCGGCTCCCCAAGACGGGGCTCTAGGAGGCCCCAGGTGGAGCTGACCGATTGTGGTGCCCCCTGGTGTCCTCTGGAGGTGGTCCTGGGGCAGTGAGAGCCTTGCTCTAACGGAATAAAACCAGTTCAACAAAGGGACCTAGTCTCCAACGAGATTCGTGGCTGTGACGCTGAGTGAGGATGGGGGCCACTTCCTTAAGAAACGGGGCCACAGAAAGCGCCAGCCCTGTTTTCAGGCCTGGGAGAATCGGGCATCTTGACATGATGCTTCCCGGGACATCTCAGGGAAGTGAGCGACCAGGTCAAAGCGGGCAGCCTCAGGTTGGCAGGGGAGGGTTTCAGATTTGTGAGGGGTCATGGTGAGAACGTCGGGGGCTGTGGGGATGTTCCACACCACGTCATTCAGACCAAATCCTCCCTGTCGTCATCCCTGGCAGACCTGCAGAATACATGTCAGTCCACACTGTGGGCTAAGGAGTGGTCAGCTAAGGGAGTGGTCAACAGAGGGAGAAATCTCAGACCCTGTCATGAGTCAAATGTAGACCTTGGTTGCGTCTATGTCATGGCTATTGTAAACAGTGCTGCAGTGAACATTTGAGTACAAGTGTCTTTTTCGGTTAGATTCCTCAGGATATATGCCCAGTAGTGGTACTGTTGGCTCATGTGGTAGTTTTATTCCTAGTTTTTTATTCAAAGTGAATTAAGTCAGAAAGAGGAAAGCCAGTGTCATATATTAGTGCAGATATATGGAATCCAGAAAGGTGACACTGATGAACCTGTTTGCAGGGCAGCCTGGAGTTTGAGACAAAGAGAACACACTCGTGGACACAGTGGGGGAAGGAGAGGGAGGGGCAGACTGAGAGAGTAACATTGGAAACGTACACATTACCATGTGTAAAATAGATAACCAGTGGGAATTCGTTTTATGACTCAGGGAGCTCAAAGCCAGTGCTCTGACAGCTTAAGAGGGGTGGGATGGGGTGGGAGGGGGGAAAGACTTTCAAGAGGGAGGGGACATACAGTATACCTATGGCTGATTCATATTGATGTGGGGCAGAAAATAACACAATATTGTAAAGATATTATCCTTCCATTAAAAATAAATAAATTTGCTTTAAAAAAGACATATAGAAGAAAAGAGAAGCAAAAAACAGTTTACCTTTGAATTGGGATCTTGGATGGAACCACAGGGACATCAACCTGCCTGCAACAGCCTCCATTCTTAGCACACCATGTTTGGTAACATGAGGTCATCTTCACTTCCTCCTGTTGGGACACAGGGTGTTTGGCTTTTACTATCACGCAGGCCTCAGTTCAGGAGAAAGAGGAGGTTCTCTACCAGGAGCTCAGTTGAGGAACCTGAGTGAGGACTCAGAGCGTCCGTCCCAACCCTTGGGTTTCAGCCCAGGAAATCTCAGGGATGGGCTGTGAGGTTGAACACCTGCTTTACTGTTTGATACCAAGTCTAGGGGAGGGGAAATGTCTAGTCTGAAGGTGCAGCCACCAGTTAGCAAATAGAGAATAGGGCCCAACGTTTTAAGGAGCCAAGGTAAGGACCATGAATGATGATCCCAGTGAACTCAGGGTAGAAAAGACCCTACTGGGCTCTGAGCACTGGGTATCCCCTGGAAGGGAGGTAGACTGAGGCATCCCTTCGCTTGCTTCTGGATCATGTGGAGGTCTGCATCAGAGTAGCAGAGGGAAGGGTGCCCAGGCTCCGCCAGGACTTGATGTGGTAATACTGGAGATGAACTGAGAGGACCCCACTACCGGGACCTGTTGTCACCTCAGTGAATCCAAAGCAGGTCTGCGAGGACACAGAGGAAACGTAAGGCCTCTGTTCTTCCTCTGCGGGATTCTCAGGGGACAGGCTGAGCAGGAAAACAGAAGTCTTATGGGTTCTTAGGGCAGTGTCCTGAAGGACACCTTTGATTAAGCGAAGGTAGAATCTCCCTGTTTTAAGGTGCTGATGTCACCTCATTCTCCATCCTCCAGGTGCCCCAATCACCTGTCTATTGGCCCAGACTCCTGCCCGCGGTCCCTGACCACCGCCGTCATGCCCCGTGGTCAGAAGAGTAAGCACCGTGCTCGTGAGAAACGTCGCCAGGCCCGGGCTGAGACCCAGGGTCTTCATGATCAGGCCACCACATCTGGGGGAGAAGAGACCATGTCCTCCTCCCCTCCTGATTCAGAGAGCGCTCCCTCAAGCTCGTCTGCTGCTGGCTCCCCCAAGGGGCCTCAGGGAGCCCAAGGCACCACCAGTGCTGCTGCAGGTGCTGTTCGCAAAAGATCTGGTGTCGGTGGCGCAGCACGCTCAAGATCTGGTGTAGGTGCAGCAGCGCGCTCGAGATCTGGTGTAGGTGCCGAGGGCCAAGTTCAGGAAGGTGAAAATTCCTCCCAGGCTTCCGCTGCTGCTGAGAGCACTCACACAGATCTTCTGACCAAGAAGTCAGAAATGTTGGTGCAGTACATGCTGTTTAAGTATAAGGTGAGGGAGCTCATTAAGAGGTCAGAAATGCTGAAGGTTATCCACCGAAGGTACAGGGAGCAATACCCTGAGATCCTTAGCAGGGCCTCTGAGCACATGGAGTTTGTGTTTGGCATGGTGCTGAAGGAAGTCAGGCCCAACAGTCACTGCTATACCCTGGTGAGCAACCTAGATCTCCGAGACAGTGAGTCTATGAGAGGTGACTGGGGGCTGCCAAAGAATGGTCTCCTGATGCCGCTGCTGGGTGTCATCTACCTGAATGGCCACCGCGCCTCTGAGGAGGAGATCTGGAAGTTCCTGAATATGCTGGGCATCTATGATGGAAGAAGACACTTCATCTTTGGAGACACCAGGAAGCTCATCACAGAAGATCTGGTGCGGGAAGAGTACCTGGAGTACCGCCCGGTGCCCGGCAGCGATCCCCCTCGCTATGAGTTCCTGTGGGGTCCTAAAGCACTCACAGAAAGCAGCAAGACGAAAGTCCTGCAGTTTTTGACCAAGGTCAATGATGCGGTCCCCGACGCCTTACTGCCACATTATGAGGAGGCTTTTAGAGAGGAGTTAGAGAGCACTGGGGCCAGATCTGCAGCTAGTGCTGGCCCTTCTGCCTCGGCCAGACCGGGCACTTCTGCTGCAGCCAGGGCTGGCCCTTCTGCCTCAGCCAGGCCTAACCCTTCTGCCTCAGCCAGTGCTGGCCCTTCTGCCTCGGCCAGTGCTGGCCCTTCTGCCTCAGCCAGTGCTGGCCCTTCTGCTTCGGCCAGTGCTGGCCCTTCTGCCTCGGCAAGACCTGGCACGTCTGCTGCAGCCAGGGCTGGCACTTTGGCCTCGGCCAGGGCTGACGCTTCTGCCTCAGCCAGTGCTGGCTCTTCTGCCTCGGCCAGACCGAGCACTTCTGCTGCAGCCAGGGCTGGCACTTTGGCCTCGGCCAGGCCTGGCCCTTCTGCCTCAGCCAGTGCTGGCCCTTCTGTCTCGGCCAGACCCGGCACTTCTGCTGCAGCCAGGGCTGGCACTTTGGCCTCGGCCAGGGCTGACCCTTCTGCCTCAGCCAGTGCTGGCCCTTCTGCCTTGGCCAGTGCTGGCCCTTCTGCCTCGGCCAGACCTGGCACTTCGGCCTTGGCCAGGGCTGACATGTCTGCCAGGGCCAGGCCTGGCCCTTCTGCCTCAGCCAGTGCTGGCCCTTCTGCCTCGGCCAGACCCGGCACTTCTGCTGCAGCCAGGGCTGGCACTTTGGCCTCGGCCAGGGCTGACCCTTCTGCCTCAGCCAGTGCTGGCCCTTCTGCCTCGGCCAGACCTGGCACTTCGGCCTTGGCCAGGGCTGACATGTCTGCCAGGGCCAGGCCTGGCCCTTCTGCCTCAGCCAGTGCTGGCCCTTCTGCCTCGGCCAGACCCGGCACTTCTGCTGCAGCCAGGGCTGGCACTTTGGCCTCGGCCAGGCCTGGCCCTTCTGCCGCAGCCAGTGCTGGCCCTTCTGCCTCGGCCAGACCCGGCACTTCTGCTGCAGCCAGGGCTGGCACTTTGGCCTCGGCCAGGGCAGACCCTTCTGCCTCAGCCAGTGCTTGCCCTTCTGCCTCGGCCAGTGCTGGCCCTTCTGCCTCGGCCAGACCTGGCACTTCGGCCTTGGCCAGGGCTGACATGTCTGCCAGGGCCAGGCCTGGCCCTTCTGCCTCAGCCAGTGCTTGCCCTTCTGCCTCGGCCAGACCCGGCACTTCTGCTGCAGCCAGGGCTGGCACTTTGGCCTCGGCCAGGGCTGACCCTTCTGCCTCAGCCAGTGCTGGCCCTTCTGCCTTGGCCAGACCCAGCACTTCTGCTGCAGCCAGGGCTGGCACTTCGGCCTCGGCCAGGGCTGACACGTCTGCCATGGCCAGGCCTGGCAATTCTGCCTCAGGCAGGCCTGGCCTTTCTGCTGTGCCCAGGCCTGGCCCTTCTGCCTCGGCCAGTGCTGGCCTTTCTGCCTCATCCAGGCCTGGTCCTACTGCCTCGGCCAGTGCTAGCACTTCTGCCTCAGCCAGTGCCCACTCCAGGGCCACGTCCAGCCGCTCATCTCGCCCCTAGTATGGTCTGAAGCCTGCTCTTCACTTTGTGGTTGCAAAAGCCTGTCAACCTGTGTTCCTAATATGCATCAATAACTTGTTGACTTCCCCCCCCAAATTTTCAGTATTACGTTTTTCAACAGAATATTTAGTTAGTGATAAAAGTATATTAGTTACATGGGTACACACTGTTTGCTGTTTGTCAAATTTAGGAGTAAGAGTTTTGTTTGATGAAATACATATTGTAAATCCTTAAATCACATGTGATCCAGGATGAGAATAACATCACTTTAGGATAAGAATATGCTTAGAAATGTGAAAGACACCACACTAAGAGGCTGAGAACACTGATACATAAATAGAGATATAGCTGAAAGCTAGTCAGTTTTTGGTTTACTTTCCTCTCTGTTTAGTCTCCCTTTTTGTAAAGGTAAAAGTTATATACCTGGATCTGCTTATGTTTTTCAAGAATGTTTGAGAATATAAATTATCGCAAATGATTTATTCGTGGTGCTTTTTTTACACAAACATTAATTGAGCATCTGCCCTTAAGAAGTCTTCATGCTTATACTGGTGATATTTAGTCAACAATGTCCCAGCCTCTTCCCATTCAATTATAGTCTCTCAGAGAAGCTATCATTCTATGGAAGAGGCCGAGATGCTCTCCAACTCTAGAAGAAAAGAATAAAGGGTAAAGTGGGGTTGGAAATTACTTCGTTTTCATTGGCAGGCAAGATTTTTGCTAGATCCAGGAGGTTGGGTATTTTCTTTTCCTTCAGTTAGAATGCTGCAGAGTACCTGATATCTCTTAGATGCAAAAAAAAATAATAATACCAGTTGATGTAATCCGAGCTGTTTATCTGAGGTCAAGATAATCATAGTAATAACTGCCATTGCCCCTAATGCCTCAGTAGAGTCAAGCACCGTGGCAGATGCTTTCTGTAAATACATATATTCCACCAGTCCAACAAGACGGGGCTTATCAAACACAGTTCACCATGGAGAGCCCGAGGCTCATAGAGATAGTGTTTGATTTTTGCTGAAATATTTCAGGCTGCTAAATGACAGAGCTGGAACTAGACTCCTGCTCTATAAACTACTATAGCACTCACACTATTTTCACCCCCCACCCCAAGACATACATACCCTTCTCTTTTTTTTTTTTAACAAGTGCTTTTAACATTTGATATTTAATTTCCTTTTCCTTATTTATTTATTTGGCTGTGCTGGCTCTTAGTTGTGGCACGTTGGGTCTACTTCCCTGACCAGGGATCGAACCTGGGCCCCCTGCATTGGAAGCCTGGGGTCCTAGCCCCTGGACCACCAGGAAAGTCCCCACCCTGTATCTTTTATCTCATGGTTTTTCTCAGTACTTCAAAATTTGTCCTAGGTGATAAAAAAGAATGCCCTTGTGCTCAAGCTACTGGATCAGAATGTGCTGCCAGAGCAGTAAGAACACCAACTATATATAACAAAAAGTACATATCCCTTATTCATTACTCACAGATAAATGAGACAGTATTCAGTGCCAGTGTAAGCATGTACGTTGGCCATATTAGATAACCTCTGCACATCATGCTTACAGTCTCTTGCCGGTAGAAAGTATATCAGAAGAGAAATAACATGAGAGTCTTCACCTGGCTGATGAGGAGATAGATTGATCTACTTTTTTTCCCTGATGGGTGACCACCTTTCCTGGGACTCCTTGGGCTCTAGCTTCTCCATCTCCCATCACTCCTAGGACGGGGACCCATTCTCTGTAGCAGTGCAGAGCAGACACGGCTCAAGAGTTTGCAGAGATGTATAATTTCTCCAGAAGCCTTTAATCCAAGACACCGAAAGCCAGATGAGGTCCCCATGTAGGAGGATTGAGGAGAGCAACACCCCAGAATATAGGGGTTGGTCACTGGGACAGCACTCCCAACTGCTCTCAGACACAGAGGATCTCAGAACTGTTAGGCTAAGCGTAGCCTCGCTTATTCTTCAGGCTTCTCAGAGACCTAAGAAACTTGGTCTCGGTGCAGAGTTCTGAGGTTGGATAGGAGTGAGGATCAATCTCTCAGAAGTGACGGTGGTTAACCTGAATGAGGGTGATAGAAAGACCCAGCCACAACAGTAGCAACCTGTAAAGACCAGTCCTCATTGGCAGGCCCATAAAGTCCAGACCAATCCAGGCTGCTGTGGTTAACACTCTCAGCTCAGGTCCCGGTAGGTGGGGACTTTGGGAATCAGCAGAGAATAGAGCCCCAGGAAGGTGCAGAGTCAAAGTGAGGACCCAGGCTGTGCGCATGAAGCCCCTCAACCCCAGCCGACGGGGCTTCACATAGTCCCTCTGCTCCAGTCAGCCCTGGGAAGCATAGGTAAGTTCTGGCCAGCTCAAGGGCCCCTTGACTTCTGCCTGGTTGGTGTCAAGGAGGTGTGGACCTTGGTTTATAGGCTGGCTCTTCATCAGAGAGTGGAGATCCCAGGCATGACGTTTGCACAGTCCTGTATGAGGAGTGTGGCAGCCAACTACCCCATTACAGATAAATTCTTAGAAAGTCCTGCAAATGTATTGGGCCCTGGGAGGGAGCAGTCAGGGCTTTCAGACTAGGTTTATCCCTTGTTTTCTGAAGGCGGATGGCTTCAGGGCCTTAAAGTCCTTGGACTAATGGAGGGAGCCTCTATCAGCTGAGGAAGGGTACCCAGTACCTAACAGGAGTCAACAGATGATACTGACCAATAACAAAGGATCCCTCCCAGAAAGAAGGGGGCTACAGAGGGCACTGTCCCTGTTGTCAGGCCTGAGACTGTGCCACTTAGGCCTGGTGACATGGTGAGTCCTACTCACTTCCTCCCAGAGGATCACATGGCGGTAACAAACCTCATCCTGATCAAAGGGAGCAGCCTAAGCTCAGCAGAAGGAGGATTTCCAGGTTGTGCCAGAAGTCAAGGTAAGGACCCTGAAGACTGAAAAGACCACCTGCCTCAAAACAGTGGGGGCAGAACATATTCCTTCCACTACCGTTAGCCTTGGAAGACCACGGGCTGGGTGCCCCATGAGGCAAATTCCACTTCTACCTTGAGAGTCTCAGGGAATTGGAGGCCTGATTGGAGAAGCATTAAGGCAATTAAGGGAATATGTCCAGCTTATTTCCAAGTCAGACTGAGGATGGTAAAGAATGTGGGAACAGACATACCAGGATGTCCACACAGAATCCTCCCTACTGTCAGGCTAGAAGGCCCCAGGCAGAGTTGTCAGGCCAAGGGGGCCCTTCAGTTCTGACCAAGGAGTAGCAGGAAAGTTAGGGTTTTGTTCTGATGGTGGTGGTCCCATGTTAACAAGGGGGAGTCTTGGGCTTGGCTGAGAGTCAAATTTGGGACCCTGACTTGGGGCCCTGAGAGGAACCATCTGTCGTCCTCAACCAGCTTCCAGAGTTTTCATCTTGTGAGACTATTGGCAGGCATGGCTAATAAGGCTAGTTAAGGCCACCCTTATTTCTTCCTCCAGGCTCACAGGGAGGTATGGGTCTTACTCTGAGGAGATAGGCCCGAGATCAAGATGGAGGGGATTCCCCAGGCCCCACCCGAATTCAAATTGTGGAGCCTGAGTGGAGACTGAGGGGTCTACCCATCCCTGAACAGAGGGGACAAAAGAGAGTCATGCCTTACCCTTTGATGTCAGTTCTAGAAGATCAGGGCATGGCTGTCAGCACTCTCCCGAACTTCTTTATCGCACGCCTTTTTGTTATTATTGAATTGCTAAGTCATGTTTGACACTTTGGTGACACCATGGACTGTAGCTCACGAGGCCCCTCTGTCCATGAGATATTCCAGTGGAGAATTCTGAAGTGGGTTGCCATTTCTCCCCCAGGGGATCTTCCCGACCCAGGGATCAAATGTATGTCTCCTGCAGTTCCTGTACCACAGGCGGATACTCTACCGTTGAGCCACCAGGGAAGCCCTGTATCAGGCATAAGGAAGGTGAGATCTTGGTTGGAAAGTGCAGCCACAAGTCATGAAAAGGGAAGGATATGGTGCCTGCTAGGCACTGCGGCAGATACTTTACAGTTAGCGCCAAGGCCACCAGTCCTTCCAGACCGGGCTTAGCACACTCCATTCACAGTTAGAAGAGCTGAGGCACTGTCAGTTTAAAAACGTGACAAATTTCCCATGGCTGGTAAGTGACAGGGATGGTCGTAGGCCCTTGATTTGAGTTAGTCTAAAGCTCACCCACTCTCTGCTACAAGCCTGAGCTGAACTTATGCCCTTAATTTCCTTTCTATTCTCATTACTGCGGAATGCATATGAAGAAATAAGAAGAGGGACTCTCATGTCCAACTATTATATTGTAAGACATAGCCAGAGCAATAATAATGATAGCAAAATATATGTGACATATGAAGAGAGGAAAAAAGAGATATTATTCGCTGACAATAGGATCATCCATCCATACATATTAGGTCTCAGATAAACGTAAAAGATCTGAAAGCTTTAGAGATTCAGATAAGCTCAAAAGAGCAGGATTAAAAAAAAATCATCTCAGCCATTTCTTTGTATAAAGACATATCTATTAGATCTAAAATATAAAGTTTATTTATTAGAACAGAGGCTCCCTGAGAAGTCTGGCTGCAAGAGAGAAGGGACAGGTTACCATGTTTTGTTTCCCTCACAGGGCTCTACCTGGACCCCCTTCCTTATGCCATGGATTTTCCCATCTCTCATCACTCCTAGGACAGGGACTCCTTCTCTGCAAGGTTTGGAGTAGGGAAACTGATCGGGGCTTTTCAGGGATGAGGCATTTCCCAAGAAGCCTCTCATCTAAGGGGAAAAGCCTATAGGAGGACACCGTGCATCTGGTCTGAGGAAAGAAACACCCCAGAATACTAGGTGTAAGAAGGTTCCAGGCAGGGCTCTCAAGCTGAACATCTCCTTGCTGTGTTGTCACAGTATAGTTGTCAGGGTTTGAGACCTTAGACCTAAGGAGGGCAAACTCAGGTCACAGAAGGAATTGTCGGATATAAATGTGAAGCCCCTTCATTTCAATGTGAAATGAAGTGAAAGAAATAGCCACCCAGAACCACTGGGGTTCTGTAGCATCCAGTTCCTGATATCAGCCCTGGGAGGTCCAGAATTCCATCATAGGATGAGGAACAGAGAGGCTTTGAGAGCTGAGAAAGAGAGAGAGCTACTGCCATGAGCAGGACACATTCCGGATCCAAGTCCACCAGTTCCTCCCACATAGTGACATCGAGGGCAGACCCTTCATCTTGTGATTGAAAAGAGAAGTAAGTATTCCAAGTAGCTGAGTGCCAAGGTGGAGCTGAAGGGAACACATTTCATGTCTTTTTTTGTTCTTGCTTGACCTCAGTAACTGGGAGATGTATCTTTTTCTGTTTAGGGCTTTCTTTCTGATACTCCTAAAATACTATTCCTTATAATTGAAGGTTTATTTGACATCCATATCTGTGTTTATGAACAAAGTATATCCCATTTATTGCTGTATTTCAGTATAGGTATAAAGGTTTTGGTATTTTGTATAATGAATCAGAAATCCTTGGATCTCCTTTAGTGGTTCAGAACAAGACATGTCAAGAGAGTTGGGATTTGCTTGCCAATGTGAAAGAGCACTGAGTAAAATTGTTGGTATCAGAAAATAAAAGGGTCCTGACTGAGTGGCATCTGCAATACAGTGGAACAGGAATTCCCAGCCCCTTTCCCTACAGCAACCCAGATTTCAAAGTTGTATAAGTAACAAAATACCTTTATAGAAGGTCCAGAATGCAATTAAGAAATTGCAGTGCCACAGGTAAGCATATAGCTTAGATCAGCTGCCCATGACATGGGTAAGCACAGCAACTTGACTTTATTGGCATCAGCCCTTGTCTCAGGCTGGCACAGTTCAGTACCAAGAGAGATTGTGAGCTTTCTTGGTGGGGGAAAGTGAGAGTGGGGTAAATGTTCCGAGTGTCCAGGAAAATGTTAGAACTAAGAAATGAATTCAAGAAAGCTGCAGGACACAAGATAGCACACAAAAATGAGTTGTGTTTGTAAACACTAACAACAAACTATCTGGAAAAAGAAATTAACAGTTCTATTTCAAAAACGTCAAAAAGAGTAAAATACTTAAGAATAAACGTAACGAAGGAAGTGAAAGTGCTATACAGTAAAAGCAACAAGACATTGATGGAAGAAGGTGGAAAAGACACAAATAAAAAGATGTCCCAAGTATATTTACTGGAAGAATTCACACTATTAAAATATTCATACTACCCAAAGTGATCTACAGATTTAATGTAATGTGTGTCATAATTCCAGTGGAATTTTCCAGAGAAATAGAAATGCTGAAATTCATAGGAAACCACAGAAGACCTTGAGTAGACAAAGTAATCTTGACAAAGAGGAGCAAAGGTGGAAGCATGGGACTTCTTGACTTGAACTATAGTACAAGACAGTGTGATACCAGCATAAACATAGACACACAGACCAACGGAACAGAATAGACTCTAGAAATAAACACACTCATATATAGGCATGTAATCTTTGACAAAGGCACTAAGAATACACAACGGAAAAAACATACATCCTCAATCAACAAATAGTGTTGAGAAAATTGGATATCTGCATGAAAAGAGTAAAACTGGAGTCTTAGCTTACGTCATACAAAAAAAAAAAAACGCAAAATGGATTCAAGACTTAAAAATGAGACCAGAAACCATAAAACTCTTAGAAGAAAACATGGGGGAAAGCTCCTTGTCATTGGTCTTGGCAATGTTCTGGGTGTTTTGTTTTTGTTTTTGTTTGAATTTTGTTTATTCGTTTCTAATTTGACAGCAGAAACCCAAGCAAGAAAAACAAAAATAAGTTGGATTACTGCAAAGTAAAAGATTCTGTATAGCAATGGCTATGATCAACAAAATGAAAAGGTGAAATAGGAGAAAATATTTTCAAGCCATATATCTGATGAATTAATATCTAAAACATAAAAGGAAGTCCTGCAGCTCCATAACAGAATAATTAATTAAAAATAACTTTAAAAATGAGCAAAGAACCTAAATATTTTCCAAAGAAGACATACAAATGGCCAACAGCTCTGTGAAAAAGGGCTCAGTATCACTAATCATCAGGGAGATGATGATCCACACCACAATAAGTGATCACCTCGTACCTGTTGGGAGAGCTGTTATCAAAAAGCCAAGTGATAAGAAGTGTTGGCAAGGGTGTTGAGCAAAGGGAACCTTTGCACACGGTTGCTGAGGATATAAATTGGCACAGCCACTATGGAAAACAGTGTGGAGGTTCCTCAGAAAATTACAACTAACTATCGTATGACTCAGCATTTCTACTTCTGAGAATGCAGTTGACCCTTGAACAACACAAGATTGAACTGTGGAGGTCCACTTACAGATGAGTTTTTTTTCAGTAAATACATTGGAAAACTATTCCGAGTTTTGAGATAACCTGAAAAAATTCACAGGTGACATGCATAGCCTAGAAATGTAAAAAATTAAGGAAAAGGTGTCACGAATGCATACAATTTATATAGATACTAGTCTATTTTATCACTTACTACCATAAAAGATACACAAATATGAAAAGGTTAAATTTATCAAAAGTTATGCACACACATACACACGCACACACACAGTTACGGACCATGAATAGCACTATTCATCCCGGACGAGCGATTTCTATAGTAAACTGTGATCTCAAAGTGATCACTGATAGTCCATGGGTATTTTTCATTGTGTTTAGTACAATACCGTAAGCCTTGAATAACACCATAGGACTCAAATGAAGTGCCCCTAGTGGTGCTGGAAGTGCTCACAAGAAACAGAAAGAAGTCATGACTTTATACAAAAAGTTGAATTGCTTGTTATGTACCACAGTTTGGGTCTGCAGTCGCGGTTGCCACCATTTCAAGATGAATGAATTCAGCATAAGGATCACTGTAAGAAAAAGAACAGGAAATGTATGAAGCCATCACTGCAGCTACACCAGCAGGTGTGACAACCTTGTGCTTTTTTGTGAAATACCTTTTTATCTTGTATTGAAAATATAGCGTGTAGGTGGGTGCAGGATTGCTATAAGCAAGGCATATCTATAGACTTTAATATGACTGAAGAAAAATCAAAGTCATTATAACAACCTAAAGCAAAATGGTGGTAAAGGATCTAAAGCTGGAGAATTTTATGCCAGTAAAGGATGGTCTGTCAATTTTAGAAAGAGGTTTGACTTAAAATATCAAAATGATAGGAGAAGCAGCTTTTGAGAAATCAAGAGGCAACAGATGCATTCCCAGATGCCATTAAGAAAATCACTGGGTGTTAATCTTGTATCCTGCAACTTTACTAATTCATTGATAAGCTCTAGTAGTTTTCTGGTAGCATCTTTAGGCTTTTCTATGTCTAGTATCGTGCCATCTGCAAACAGTGCCAGTTTTAGTGGTTTTCCAACTTGGATTCCTTTTATTTCTTCTCTTCTCTGATTACCACAGCTAGGACTTCTGAAATCATGTTGAATAAACGTGGAGACAATGCACATCCTTGAGATTTTCTTATTAAGTGGAGTCAGACAAAGACAAATATCACATCACTCATATGTAGAAATACAATTTTTAAAAAATTGATACAAAGGAACTTATTTAAAAAATAGAAACAGACTGAACAGATCTCAAAAATTAACCTATGGTTGCCAAATAGGAAACATGGTAGGGAGGGATAATTCATGAGCTTGGGATGAACATATACACATACTGTATATAAGGTAGATAACCAGCAAGGACCTACTGTACAGAGGAGGAAACTCAATATTCTCTGATAACTTATATGACAAAAGATTGTTTAAAAGAATGGATATATGTATATATATCACTGAATCACTTTGCAGTACACCTGCAACTAACACAACATTGTAAATCAACTCTACTCCAAGAAAATTTTATTTATTTATTTATTTTTATGCGTATTTATAATTTTTTTATTTAATTTATTTTTTTTTTTACAATATTATATTGGTTGGTTTTGCCATACATTGACATGAATTCGCCCCAGGTGTACATGAGTTCCCCCTCCTGAACCCCCCTCTCACCTCCCTCCTCCCTTTATCCTCCCTCTGGGTCATCCCCGCACACCAGCCCCGAGTATCCTGTAACATGCATTGACCCTGAACTGCTGATTCGTTTCACATATGACAACATACATGTTTCAATGTCATTCTCTCAAATCATCCCACCCTCACCCTCTCCCACAAAGTCCCAAAGACTGTTCGATACAACTGTGTCTCTTTTGCTGTCTCGTATACAGGGTTATATTTCCATCTTTCTAAATTCCATATATATGTGTTAGTATACCATATTGGTGCGTTTCTTTCTGTCTTACTTCACTCTGTATAATAGGCTCCAGTTTCATCCACCTCATTAGAACTGATTCAAATGCATTCTTTTTAATGGCTGAGTAATACTCCATTGTGTATATGTACCAAAGCTTTCTTATCCATTCGTCTGCAGATGGACATCTAGGTTGCTTCCATGTCCTGGCTATTATAAACAGTGCTGCGATGAACATTGGAGTACATGTGTCTCTTTCAATTCTGGTTTCCTCGGTGTGTATGCCCTGAAGTGCGATTGCTGGATCATATGGCAGTTCTATTTCCAGTTTTTTGAGGAATCTCCACACTGTTCTCCATAGTGGCTGTACTAGTTAAAAAAGAAAGTCACTGAGGAGAAAACATCTGTCTGGACAGGTTTTAATGCAGAGGAAAGTGCCCTATGCTGGGGGAAATGACACAAAGTACATGCATTGGTAAGGAAGGGAAGTGAACTCCAGGATTTGAGACAGAATGAGATAGGCTAATTCTATGATTTTGTGCAAATGCCGTCAGGTTTCTGTTCAAATGATCAGGACTCCCCTTACCTATAGAGCTGCTAACCCTGAGCCTTCAAGGGAAACGATAAACACCATCTGTCAGTCTTTTGGTTGGACAACGAGAAGGCCGGACAGCAGGAACCTTTGGGGGCACTGGTTTCATCAGTGCTTCATCCCTGAATTCAGGAAGTACCTTGCCAGTTATTGACTGCCTTTTCAGATTCTTTTGATATTGGCCAATGCGCTGGCCACCCGGAACCCCGGGAGTTCAACACTGAAGGTGTCAAAGTGTCTCCTTTCCCCTAAACACAACATCTCTATGTCAGCCTATAGATCACAGGGTCAAAGGGACCTTTCAGGCTCATTACATAGGGTACTCTATGAAAATGATGGTCAATGCAATAGAAGAGAACCCTGATAGAACATCATGAAGTCTGAAAGGATTAAAAGACTGAAGATGTGATTCTTGTCACACACACACACACACACACACGCAAAAGCCTGTGAAAGCCCAAACAATAAATTCCTGCTAAAGAAAACTGTCCAGGTGTTGTGCATGCCTTCACAGGATGTATGACAGAGTCAGTCAAGGAAATCATGAAAGAGACTGTGGATATGACATGAAAAGGTGGGAGGGAGTGAAGAGTCCCAAAATATGGATCTTGGAACAATCCAAGGGCTAAGAGACATTACACCTGAGAAACTAACAGAATACAACTTGATGGACATGATTGGTTCCAAACCGGAGCTGGATGATGAAGAATAAGACATAGAAGAAGCAGTGCCAGAAAACAAGTTGACATTAGACAATCTGGCAGAAGCGTTCTGAGTCCTCAAGGCTGCTTGTGACTTTTGTACGGCATGGACCCTTCTATGATAAGGGCACTGAAACAAAAGCAAATGGTGGAAGGAGGACTGATAACACACAGAAACATTTTTAGAGAAATGAAAAAGCAAAATCTTTGGAGAGAAATTACAATGTATTTCCATAAAGGTATACTGAGTGTGCCTGCTTCCCCTGCCTCCCCTTCCACCTCCTCCGTTCTTCCATCTCTGCCACTCATCAAGGTCAGGCCCTCCTCTTCCTCCTCCTCCTCCTCAGCCTACTCAGCAGGAAGGTGGTGGGAATGATGAACTTCATGATGATCCACTTCCACTCAACGAGCAGTAAATAATCGTCATGCCATACAGGTAATAATCTTATCTGTTGAGTATGTGTGTGAGTGTCTTTGTGCTAAGAGCTAATAACTGTATGGCAAGGACTGTATGAGATGCTTTTGTGTCATCATCTTCATCATCACCACCAGCTAAGTGTTCGTCATGTAGAACATTGCGTGCAAGACTTGTATTGAAATGGATAGCCTACCATTGCATAGGCAGAAGGTGAGTGATATTTAATATAAAATTAGTAATCTTTTCATTTTATTATTGTTTTATAACTTTAGTTTCAAAGAATTATATTACTGCACACTGTCGCACCTCTCTCTTGTCAGTGGATAAACTGCCTATCAGCTTGTCATCACAGGTAAGTGTTTTCTCTTAAAGTAACTGTTTTCAGTACTGTATTATAAGTTTTACCGTAATAGTGTATGCTATCAAAATTTTTAGCAACTCATTCATTACTGTATGTGCTCGGCTACCATGAAGCAATCCTATCGATTACATGAGACTACTATAAAGCAGTCATATTGCTGCTGCTTCATTATCAAAGCTTCAATCCTTATACCTGTAAATAAATAAGAATTTCTTTTCATATTATTTTTTCATGTTTGATATTTAGTGTCTTATATGTATAGTCTTTTGTGTCATATAAGGCAATATAGATGTCGGTACTTACAGCCAATTTTTCTTATAAATGGAGGCTGTAAACTTACAATGTTGATAAATACAGTACTGTGAATATATTTTCTCTTATAATTTTCTTAATAACTCTTTTCTAGCTTACTTTATTGTAAGAATACAGTAGCAAATTCTTATAGCATGCAAAATATGAATTGACTGTTTATCAGTAAGGCTTCCAGTCAATGGTAGGTTATTATGAGTTACATGTGGGCAGAGTCAAAATTATATAGGGATTTTGACTACATGAGAGTTGGTGCTTCTAAACTCCACATGGCTCAAGGGTCAATTGTATATCCAAAGGAAGTGAAGTCAGTATCTCAAAGAGACATCTTCACTTCTGTGTTCACCGCACCATTATTTACAATAGCCAAGATATGGTAACAACCCAAAATCTATCAACAGATAAATGGATAAAGAACATGTGGTAGATACAGACAATGGGATATAATTTCACCTTAAAAATGAAAAAAATCTTGTTATATGGGACAACATGGAGAAACCACATGGACATTATTCTAGATGAAATAAGCCAGTCTCAGAAGGACAAATGCTGCGTGGTTTCACTTATATGAGGTATCTAAAGTTTTTAAACACATAGAAACACAGAGGGGCCATGGGAGGGAGAAAGGGGCAGTTGCTTTTCACTTGAAATAATGTTTCAGTTATTCATTGAATAAATTCCAGAGGTCTGCTGTGCAACATTGTGCCTGAATTTAACTGTACTGTATTGTGTGCCTAAAATTTTGAGAGTAGATTTGATGTTAAATGTTTTTACCACAACAATAATTTGACAAGTTGATTGTTTTGCTCTCTCTCCAGTAGAGAGTAAGCTGATTGCTGCTGCTGCTGCTGCTAAGTCGCTTCAGTCGTGTCCGACTTGCGACCCCATAGATGGCAGCCGACCAGTCTCTGCCGTCCCTGGGATTCTCCAGGCAAGAACACTGGAGTGGGTTGCCATTTCCCTCTCCAGTGTGTGAAAGTGAAAAGTGAAAGTGAAGTCGCTCAGTCGTGTCCGACTAGTAGCGACCCCATGGACTGCAGCCCACCAGGCTCCTCCGTCCATGCGATTTTCTAGGCAAGAGTACTGTAGTGGCTTGCCATTGCCTTCTCCGAAGCTGATTAAGTGCAAGCATTTAGAAAACAGAACTCTTTTATACCGTTAATGAGAACGTCAATGGGTGAAACCACTGTGGAAAACAGTATTGAGGTTTCTCAAAAAATTAAAAATTGAATTATGATATGATTCATCTAACCCACTTCTGGGTATCTATCCAAAGGAGTTAAAATTAGACTCTCCAAGAGATAGCAGCATTCCCATATTTGTTGCAGCATTATTCACAATAACCAAGACAGAGAAACAGCCTAAATGTCCTCTGATGAATGAATGGGTAAATATATGCTCTCTCTCTCTCTCTCTCTATATATATATATATATATATCATGGAGTGTTGTGTGTGTGTGTGTGTGTGTCCTCAGTCACTCACTTGTGTCTGACTCTTTTTCGACCCCATGGAATGTAGCCTGCCAAGCTCCTCTGACCATGGAATACTCCAGGCAAGAATACTAGAGTGGGTTGCTATTTCCTCCTCCAGGGGATCTTCCCAATCCAGGGATCGACCTGAGTCTCCTGTGTGTCCTGCATTGGCAGGTGGATTATTTACCACTGAGCTACCTGGGAAGCCCATAATGGAGTATTATTCGCCCTTAAAAAGGAGGAAACTGTTTCATTGGCAATTACAGAGATGACGTAGGAGACATTGTGCTAAGTGAAATAAGCCAGACACAGAATGACAAATACATGATACCACTTAAATGAGGAATCTAAAACAGGCAAACTGATAGAAGCAGAGTAGGATGGTGATTGCCAGGGCCTGGGAGGAGGCATAATGAGGAAGTGATTGTCAAAGGACACAGATTTTCGGTTATACAAGATGAATAATTTCTAGAAATGTACCGTGTAGCATAGATCCTATAGTTAACAATTCCATATTGGATACTTAAAGATTTGCTAAAAGGGTAGATGTTATGTTAATTGTCCTTGCTCCTCCTCACCGCCACAAAAATAAATGAGTAAATCAATAGAGTGTAAGAGGAAACTTTTGGAGGTAATGGACACGTTTATGGCATAGATTGTACTGATGGTTCAGAAGTGTGTATTTGTTTTCAAACATCTAGTTGTATACACTAAATGAGTACAGCTTTTTTATATGATAATCATATCTCAATAAAGTGTTTTTTTAAATAAGAGCAGATATTTGGTCTTATTTGGAGTTGCAGTCTGAGCATAATCCAAAGTGTACCGTAGGCACTTTATAGTTAATCAATAAAGGCTGAAAGAAAGAGTATAAATTAGGAAAAGACTGTTAATTTTTGGTTTACCTAATTCCTTCTTGTGCTTTTTCTTCTAAAAATTAAAGTTATATGCTTGTATTTGCTTATATTATTTAGGAATGTTAAGATAAATTCTAATGGATTAGGCCACGTGCTTATTCTCTTGTTTATCTCCCAACTATTATTTGAGAAGGAGCTCTCTTTTGTTCTTTTGACTGTGAAGCATGCTGGACCATCCCCAACCAGGGATCGAACCCACCCATGCCGCCTGCATTGGGAGCAGGGAGTCTTAAACACTGGAGCAACAGGGAAGTTCTGAGAATGAGCTTTTTGGTAGGCTTACTAGTACTGTGGCCACTGCTGTGTTTTCTCCACTGATCTCCAGTAGCATACTGGGCACCTACCGACAGTGGAAGTGAGAAATAGATTTAAGGGACTAGATCTGATAGATAAGAGTGCCTGATGAACTATGGACAGAGGTTTCTGACATTGTATAGGAGACAGGGATTAATACCATCTCCGTGGAAAAGAAATGCAAAAAAGCAAAATGGCTGTCTGGGGAGGCCTTACAAATAGCTGTGTAAAGAAGAGAAGCGAAAAGCAAAGGAGTAAAGGAAAGATATAAGCATCTGAATGCAGAGCTCCAAAGAATAGCAAGGAGAGATAAGAAAGCCTTCCTCATCGATCAATGCAAAGAAACAGAGGAAAACAACAGAATAGGCAAGCCTAGAGATCTAGTCAAGAAAATTAGAGATACCATGGGAACATTTCATGCAAAGATGGGCTCGATAAAGGACAGAAATGGTATGGACCTAACAGAAGCAGAAGATTTTAAGAAGAGGTGGCAAGAATACACAGAAGAACTGTATAAAAAGATTTTCATGACCAAGATAATCGCGATGGTATGATCACTCACCTAGAGCCAGACATCGTGGAATGTGAAGTCAAGTGGGCCCTAGAAAGCATCACTACAAACAAAGTTAGTGGAGGTGATGGAATTCCCGTTGGGCTATTACAAACCCTGAAAGATGATGCTGTGAAAGTGCTGCACACAAGATGCCAGCAAATTTGGAAAACTCAGCAGTGGCCACAGAACTGGAAAAGGTCAGTCTTCATTCCAATCCCAAAGAAAGACAATGCTAAAGAATGCTCAAACTACCGCACAGTTGCACTCATCTCACACGCTAGTAAAGTCATGCTCAAAATTCTCCAAGCCAGGCTTCAGAATACGTGAATCCTGAACTTCCAGATGTTCTAGCTGGTTTTAGATAAGGCAGAGGAACCAGAGATCAAATTGCCAACATCCGCTGGATCATGCAGAAAGCAAGAGAGTTCCAGAAAAACATCTATTTCTGCTTCATGGACTATGGCAAAGCCTTTGACTGTGTGGATCACAATAAACTGTGGAACATTCTGAAAGAGATGGGAATACCAGACCACCTGACCTGCCTCTTGAGAAGCAGGTCAGGAAGCAACAGTTAGAACTCGACATGGAACAGACTGGTTCCAAATAGGAAAAGGAATACGCCAAGGCTGTATATTGTCACCCTGCTTATTTAACTTATATGCAGAGTACATCATGAGGAACGCTGGGCTGGAAGAAGCACCAGCTGGAATCAAGATTGCTGGGAAAAATATCAATAACCTCGGATATGCAGATGACACCACCCTTAGGGCAGAAAGTGAAGAGGAACTAAAAAGCCTCTTGACGAAAGTGAAAGAGGAGAGTGAAAATGTTGGCTTGAAGCTCAACATTCAGAAAACAAAGATTATGGCATCTGACCCATCACTTCATGGGAAATAGATGTGGAAACAGTGTCAGACTTTAATTTTTGGGGCTCCAAGGTCACTGCAGGTGGTGACTGCAGCCATGAAATTAAAAGATGCTTACCCCTTGGACTGAAAGTTATGACCAACCTAGATAGCATATTAAAAAGCAGAGACATTACTTTGCCAACAAAGGTCTGTCTAGTCAAGGCTATGGTTTTTCTCAGGGTCATGTATAGATGTGAGGGTTGGACTGTGAAGAAAGCTGATTGCCGAAGAATTGATGCTTTTGAACTGTGGTGTTGGAGAAGACTTTTGAGAGTCCCTTGGACTGCAATGAGATCCAACCAGTCCATTCTAAAGGAGATCAGTCCTGGGTGTACATTGGAAGGACTGATGCTAAAGCTGAAACTCCAAATCTTTAGCCACCTCATGCGAAGAGTTGACTCACTGGAAAAGACTCTGATGCTGGGAGGGATTGAGGACGGGAGGAGAAGGGGACGACGGAGAATGAGATGGCATCACAGACTCGATGGAGGTGAGTTCGAGTGAACTCCAGGAGTTGGTGATGAACAGGGAGGCCTGGCGTGCTGCGATTCATGGCGTCGCAGACAGTCGGACACGATTAAGCGAATGAACTGAACTGAAAAAAATAAATAAAACTAAAAAAAAAAAGAAAACCTAAAAAAAATTGCATTTGTAAATGAGAAAAAAAAAAAAAAAAGGAACCGTGCCCTGCCAACCACAGAGGCGAGACTTTGTGGGGTTATCTTTGTTACAGGACGCTGAATGGTCCCTTGAGTCCACATTCAGGTCCTCACCTTGCCTTCAGGTCAGTCCTGGTAATCCTTTCTCGTCCAAACGAACACCCTGAACAGCAGTCCGAGCTCCCCGCCACCAGCACGTATTGTGGGGGGAGCCACTTCCATCTAAGGATGCCCTGTGCGGGATCTCTGAGGGATGATGGCAAGGGCAGGGCTCTGTGGGGACCGCATCGTTCAGCAGTCCGTGGGTCCTCCCTTAGGGTCCTGCCTGTACCATCTATCAGAGACCGGGAACACTTGCTCTATGGACTTGAGTCCTCCTGTCCCTAAAGCCCTCGCCTCCCCGAGTCCCTGGTGGGGGGTCAGGGCGCTTCTCTGAGCATCTCTCCTCGACAGGGGAGCGCCACTCTGTGAGCCCTCCTCCTTGGTGGGAGCGACCCTCTCATTAGCACTCGTGGTCCTCAGCTTCCCGGTGGTGATGGCCAAGACGCCCCCCTCCTAAGAACTGGGGTTCCATCCTGATAGGTAAAGCCCTTCCCTCGCTGAGGCCAGACAGAAATAAGAGGCTTCTCATCCCGGTATCTCTGCCTGGAGCCTCTGGAATAGGGCAGGGGTCTGTAAAGCCTCCTCATTTGTGGGTCTAGTGATACTTCGTTCTTCACTCAGGGACCTCACCATGGTCCTGCCCAGTCCTGGGACCTGACCCTTCAACCCGAGATTCTCCCTCTACTGAACTGAGGCCACTCTTAGACTGACTGTGACCTCAGAGAGACTACAAGGCTTATAAGAGGGAATGTCCTGTCTGGGCGTTCTGGGCCTGAGAGCAAGCTTGGGCAGGTCTCTGAATGACCTGTATTTTAGGGTGGTTTTCTCTCCAGTCCTCAATCACGGGGGCCCAAGTTTTGTCTATCTCTTGCATTAAACGTTTCTTGGGGAACACCACATCCCGGCAAACTCTTGAGCAGTGTCCCTAATGCAAAGCTTACATTTTCATGTCCCAGACTGGACCTGAGATGGGGAAAAACACAGAAGGCAGGGGGCAGAATGGGGTACGCTCCCAGAGAAAAATGCTGATCCATCCTTTTCAAAAGCCAGAGTCAGTCTCTTTTGTGACTTGTTTTAATTGTTTTACAGGCATACATTTAAAACATTGTGCTTCACTGAATCATACGTCACAGTATTGTGCTCCATTACAAACTTAAAGTTTGCATAACCCTGCATTGAACATATCTATGGCACCATTTTTCCAAAACCGAGTGTTCACTTGAGGTCCCCGTTCCACATATTGTTAATTCTTTAAATATTTTTAACTCTTTCCTTATTTTATTTCTTATGGTGCTCTGATCAGTTTTGTCACTGTTATAACTGTCTTATATATGTAAATTAAGCTATGTACATATTTTAGAGATTTTCTAGTAAGTTTACAATAGGATTAACCTCGTTTATAATCACTGGGAATCCCCCAAATTCCTGTGATCTACTTTATGGCAATAGTCACTTTATTGCAGTGATCTAGAACCCAGCCCACCCTATCTGAGATATGCGCACACTTCTAAGGGAAAGGAGCAGTCCAAGATGGCTTTGTGCTATTCTGATTGAGGTTATCTGACACTGCACAGAGAGAGGATCTTACTGTCCTTATCATCTGTTTCTTCTCCTTATTGCTGTCATTTACTGAGGTAGCCTTCAAGGCTTTGTGCCTAAAGAACTGCATTGGAATATATCCAGAGTCCTTAATCTTTTTTTTATAAAAGAATCACATTTTTATTCGAATTCTTTAGCTGTCAGCACTCTTCAAAAAAAGTAGTTTCTATAAAATAGCCCATCAGTAGCTGTAGGCAGAGTCCTTACTTTTATCCCAAGATACATTTGGGTGTTAAGGAACAGAAGCTCTGCTTAGGGTCAAGAGGAGTCTAACAGCATAGGATCTAGAGGAATTCAGAGAGGAATCTAATTCCAAGCCTATCAGTCACTAGTGTTCCCCAGCAAGGGCTCACTGCCTGATGCACATAGAAGCCAGTACTATGGAACGGGCTTTTGAGAGAAAAACTTTAATCCAAGGTGGAGTGGCAAGAAGACACGAGGCAGGGCTCTCAAATCTGTCTCCTCAATCCAGAGTTTGGAGTAAAATTAAAGGGTTTAGGGGAACTGCAAACCTGGAAGCTAATTGGCTAGTCTTGAATTAGTTCATGTAAGTTTTTCGTGCTGCTAGAAGCCAGACTTTCCGTATTGAAGGACTTCATACAGTTCTCCCATGGCAACATTCCTACTCTGAGAGTTCCACAGAATGATCCCTCTTGGTTCAGGGGTCATCCTGGAAACAGGGGCTCCTTTTTGCACATGCCTTGTGCTGTCTCTAAAAATAACTCAAGGTTTCATTAACCAACAACCTCTTTTAAGGAAGCAAAACGAGTTTAAATTGGTCGATATTTTATGTTTCCATCCTCCCCATCTATCTTTGTATATTCTTCGATCTTGCGGGAAATCATCTTCAATTTGGTTAATGACTCTCAAATTCTGTACAAAATGATAATCCCAGGTCTCAAACCTTTGTACCAACCCGACTGGAGTGTTATATAAGCATTGACAAGGTTGGATTTATTGGTATTTAAGAAAGGTAATTATCAGAGATTTAACTTCCTTCACATGTCTCTTTATAGGCTATTGCTTTAAGTTTGGAGTTTTGGTGCCTGAATGGACTTTTATTACTATTGGTTTAGCTGTCCTGGCTCTTCCTGGCCACGCATCAGCACAAACTGAGCTCTACAGTTGAATGACCAATTTCTTCCACTGTTCAGTTCAGTTCAGTCACTCAGTCATGTTTGACTCTTTGCAGCCCCATGGACTGCACTTCCACTATAGTGCTCAAAATAGTTTACATTTTGACCAGCAAACTGCCTTTAACCAATGCTCGCTGCCTCTTCCCGGCCTTCATGGATTGCAGCCAACATCAACCAGCACTCATATCAGGAACTTGAGGTCTCTGGATGAGGCGGAAATGTTGGCTTACCCTGGAAAACCCCTGCATTCATGAGAGCTGTAGGAAAGCCATCAGGACTTGTCTATCTGTGGCTCAAAGCGCTTTGTTCCTTTCTAGGAAGAAAATGGGCAAACTAGAGGCATCGCCCCTTAATTTAGGACCCAATTCCATCTCCTAGTTTGGTGTCTGGGAAGAGGTGGCTCTATGAATTCCCTGGAGAAACCAGTGAGAAGAATGGACAGTCTCAAGGTGACCAGTTTGGATCTGAGTGTTCACTTAAGGAACCCTGAAAAGTTTTCCATTCCATGTGGTTGTCAAACTGTAGCTTGAAAGGCAGCCGTGCTACCCAGCTTCCAAGGAATCTGTCCCACCAGTTCCAAGACTGGAGCCCATTTGGTCAGAGGCTCCTAATATTTCTGCCCCGCCATGTGCTGAGGGCATGCTTGTCTACTGAAGAGGGGCATATGGAAGTTCAGGCTCTGCCTCACTCTCCACGTAGAAAAACTTACCTAGTGAGGCGGAGGGTGAAAGAGTGATCGCATCATGCTGAAGAAAGTGAAAGAGGAAGCAGTCTTAAACTCAGCCAGAGCTGAGTTTGAGAGAACAATTCAGGAGCTCACATGTTTAAACACTGATTTCCTCACTTCCTTTCTGAGCATGCTGGGGTTTAATCTTTCTGGTAGGTGACCAAATATTTTACTGCTCCAGCAGAGATCCCACACAGACAAGCAAATCTAGATGCCTGGGCAATTTCCAGGGGAAATACATTCACCCCAAGGCCTCTATGTAGCCCATTACCTTTAAGACCACAACCAATGGCTATTTCTCCTGGTAAAATTTCATTTTTAACATCACACACACACATTTATAAGCAGTTCAAAGCTACCACCCCGCCATTCTGGCTCATACAGAAGAGGGCTTAGACTTTTTAGTGAGGAAATACCAGAATGTGTCCAACTGTATGAAATTCCTTTAACCAGGGCTCAGGGTATGTTCTTATGGCAGAGGGGACAGATTTTCCTGCTTTACACTCCCTCATTTTACCTCTATGCTCGCGCCACACCAAGGTAATCAGGGCTGATTTCATTAAGAATGCACTCGTGTGAAATTCAGTGGATCATAAGAGACTACTGCAGACAACTGTATGCAAATAAAATGGATAACCTAGAAGAAATGGACAGATTCTTAGAGAGGTACAACCTTCCAAGACCGAAAAAGGAAGAAATAGAGAATGTAAGCAGACCAATCACAAGTACTGAAATTGAAACAGTGGTTTAACAATTTCCAATATCCAAAAGTCCAGGACCAGATGGTTTCACAGGTGAATTCTATCAAACAGAGAATAGTTATTGCCTATCAATCTCAAACTCTTCCAAAAAACTGCAGAGGAAGGAACACTCCCAAGTTCGTTCTACGAGGCCACCATCACCCTGATAGCAAAATCAGACAAAGATTCACCAAAAAAGGAAATTACAGGCCAATGTCACTGAAGAACATAGATGCAAAAATTCTGAACAGAATACTCGCAAACCAAAAATGACAGTCTCTTCAATAAGTGGTGCTGTGAAAATTGGACAGCTACAAGGAAAGGAATGAAATTAGAACATTCTCTAACACCATACACAAAACTAACTCAAAATGGATCAGAGACCTAAATGTAAAGCCAGACACTATAAAACTCTCAGAGGAAAACCCAGGCAGAACACTCTTTGACATAAGTTGTAGCAGTATTTTTTTTCTCTTAGCAATATGGTTTTTGATCCACCTCCTAGAGTAATGAAAATAAAAACAGAAATAAACCAGTGGCATCTAATTAAAGTTAAAAGCTTCTGCACAGCAAAAGAAACCATAAACAAAAACACAACTCATAGAACGAGAGGAAATGTTTGCAAATAACATGGGATTAATCTCCAAAATATATAAATAGTTCATGCACCTCTATGTCAATTATACCTAATCAAAAAAAAAAAAATGGGTGGAGGATATAAATAGATATTCCTTCAAAGAAGACATACAGATGGCCAGAAAACACATGAAAAGATGCTCAACAACACTAATTATCAGAGAAAGGCAAATCAAAACTACAATGCGGTATCACCTCACACCAGCCAGAATGGCCATCATCCCCAAATCTACAAACAATAAGTGACGGAGAGAGTGTGGGAAAAAAGGGAACACTCTTGCACTCTCAGTGGGAATGCAAATTGACACAGTCACTATGGAGAACATCATGGAAGTTCCATGAAAAACTAAAAATAGAGCTACTATATGATGCAGCAATCCCACTCCTGGCACATATCCAGAGGAACCTATGATTCATAAATACACATGCACACAATCTTCATTATAACACTATTTACATTAGCCAAGACATGGAAGTAACTTAAAAGTCCATCTACAGAGAAATGAATAGTGCAGATGTGGTACAATGGAATATTACTCAGCCATAAAAAAGAAACAATGCCATGTGCGGCAACATGGATGGACCTAGGAAATGTCATACTAAGTAAAGTAAGACACAGAAACACAAGTATCATTTGACAACACTCATATGTGGAATCTAATTTTTAAAAATGGCACAAATGAACTTATTTACAACATAAGAGAGAGACTTTTGGATACCAAAAACAAGCTTATGGTTACCACTGGAGAAATGTTGGGGGAGGGATACATTAGGAGCTTGAGATAAACATGCACAACTGTCGTGTTGGACTCTTTGTGACTCCATGGACTGTAGTCCAACAGGCTCCTCTGTCCATGGAATTTCCAGGCCAGAATACTGGAGTGAGTTTCCATTTCCTCCTCTAGGGGATCTTCCCGATCAAGGGACCGAACCTGCTTCTTTTGTGTCTCCTCCATTGGCAGGTGGATTCTTTACTGCTATATAGCAGAGAGAACTCTACTCAATATTCTGTAATAAACTCTATGAGAAAAGAATCTGAAAATGGAGGAATACATGTGTATGTATAACTGAATCACTTTGCTATACACCTGAAACTAACACAACACTGTAAATCACTTATACTCCAAGAAAATAAGAATAAATAATCATAATACCACCCTAATATCCAGCAATCCCATTCCTGGGAATATATCCAGAGAAAATCATAATTCAGAAAAGGTACAGCACCCAATGTTCATTGCAGCATTATTTAAAATACCTATGACATGGAAGCAACCTAAATGTCCATCAACAGAGGAGTAGATAAAGATGTGGTCTGTAAATACAAGGGAGTATTACTCAGCCATAACAAAGAATGAAAGAATGCCATTTGCAGCAACATGGGTGTACCTAGGGATGGTAACACCAAGCGAATTAAGTCAGACAAAGACAAATATATCCCTCATATGTGCAATCTAATTTTAAAAAATGATGACCTTATTTACAAAACAGAAAGATGATGAAAACAAACTTATGGTTACTAAAGGGGAAACGTAGTGAGGGAGGGATAAATCAGGAGCTTGGGGTGAACATACACACACCACTATATATGAAATAGATAACCAACAAGGACCTCATACATAGCACAGGAAACTCTAATCCATATTCTGTGATACCTATATGAAAAAAGAAACTGAAAATTAATGAATGTACATTTAGTATAACTGAATCACTTTGCTACATACGTGAAATTAACACAACATTGTAAATCAACTGTACTCCAATAAAGTTTACAAATAGACTACGTGGGCATATATCTGAAGCAAACCATAATTTGAGTAGGTACAAGCACACCCATGTTCACTGCAGCACTGTTTACAATAGCTAAGACATGGAAACCACCTACAGGTCCATGAATAAAAATGTGATACATAAATACAATGGAATCATACTCAGCCGTAAAATGAATGAAATAATGTCATTTGCAGCACTGGATGGACTTAAGAGATTCTCATGATGAATGAAGTAAGTCAGACAAAGACAAATACCATATTATATCACTCATGGGTACTATCTAATTTTAAAAAGTGACACAAATGTACTTATTTAAAATACAGAAACAGACACTCACATTCTGAAAACAGACTAATGATTACTAAAGGGGAAACATGGGGGGATGGATACATTAGAAATTGGGATGAACATACACAAACCAGCAATATATAAAATAGATAACTGAAAAGGACCTCCTATATAGCATAGGCAACTCTACTCCATAGTCTGTAATAACCTATATGGGAAAGAATCTGGAAAAGATTGAATTCATATGTAACTGAATCACTTTGCTGTGCACCTGAAACTAACGCAAGATTGTAAATCAATAGTTCTCCAGTAAAAGTATTTTTTTTTAATGGATATCCATCTGTAACAATACCTACAGGCAATCACCTTCAGTCCAGTTCAGTCACTCAGTCGTGCCCGACTCTTTGTGACCCTATGAACCGCGGCACGCCAGATCTCCCTGTCCATCACCAACACCTGGGGTCCACCCAAACCCATGTCCATTGAGTCGGTGATGCCATCCAACCATCTTATCCTCTGTCGTCCCCTTCTCCCCTTGCTCTGAATCTCTCCCAGCATCAGGGTCTTTTCAAATGAGTCAGCTCTTCATCAGGTGGCCAAAGGCATCAGTAAAAACTCCATCACCTCCATAAAGCAAGGTTTGCAGTCCAGGAGCAAGATGTTTATCTCCCAATTCAGAGGACCCTCATTAATATCGGGTTTAATAAAATTTTGTCACAGTCATCCAATAGCCAACTTCCTATTAGCCAATCCCAACACGTATAACAGTCAGACATAGTTCAGTTCAGTTCAGATCAGTCGCTCAGTCTTGTCCGACTCTTTGCGACCCCATGAATCACAGCACGCCAGGCCTCCCTGTCCATCACCAACTCCCAGAGTTCACTCAAACTCATGTCCATCGAGTCGGTGATGCCATCCAGCCATCTCATTCTCTGTCGTCCCCTTCTCCTCCTGCCCCCAATCCCTCCCAGCATCAGAGTCTTTTCCAGTGAATTCCAGGTTCCTACTCACCCCAAAGATATGTGAGCCAGGATCTATTCCTTTTCTTAAAAGTGAAAGGAGCCGAAGAAGCCCAAGGAGCCCAGAGTGCCATGGCTAGGAAACAGGAACATGAGAGCCGACTTTCTAGACAAACTCAGTCGAGGTGGCCACTCAGGGTGGGTGCTGACAGCCACCAGGGGCTACAGTGCATCAAGCAGATGTTCACAAGTCCTAAATCTCAACTAGGCTGCCCAAACTCACTGAACATGGGCTCACTGACAGATGCACACAGAAGCCAATACTTATGGCAAGAGCTTTTGAGAAAAGAGCTTTACTGCAAGGCCGACCAATGCAGGAGGCAAGGTTTCAGATCTCTCTTCAATCCAGCAGCCTGGGTGAGATCTAAGGGGTCATGGGAATTTCTAACTTGGAAGCTAATTGGCTAGTCTTCAATTAGTCCATTTCAGCTACCCAGGTTTCTGGAAGCCAGGTTTTCCTTATTGAAGGACTTCTCATTTTGCAGTGGCCCTTGGGGCAACATTTGTATTCTCTGAGTTCCCCAGACTGAAGATCTTGGCTCCGGGGTCTTCCTGAGGTCCTGCATTCTTTCTTGGACACATGCAGTTCTTTCTTTATTAAATGACTCAAGGTATGATTAATCAACAGTCTCCTTGAGGAGGCAAAAGCAGTTAAAGCTGGTCAGTTGTTTCACATGCTGTTTCACTAGCCTCCTGAATTCCAGCACATTAACCAAACTCCAAGACAAAGAAAATCACACTGAACTAAAATGTTGCCTAGCAAGGACAGTCATGTAACGTTCACACCAGGGGATGTAACATGGAATGTGCTTGAGGTAGAATCTTTCCCAGTTGGAAACAACTCAAAGTTCTTAGAATTTTTGTCATTGACCAGTGTATCTTCCCTCCTAGCTACCATTTCATCTAAATAACCAATATGTCCACGTATTTAAGTACCAACAAAAAATCTAGAACTTGCCTAGAATTTGCCCAATTACACACAAGATAAAAATACTCGAGTACCTTCTTAATGGAAAGGTCTCTGGCTCCCTCAACCCAGGGTAAAGGTCACCAGTGCAGGAGTCTTTGGACTCTCTGAAGCCCTGCATCTGAGAATCTGGCCATGCCCACCACTCCCACTGTCTCTCCGGCCCACGAGACAACTTCACTTAAAATGACTTCTCACTGAAGGCTCTGCAATTTCCTAAGGCTCCAAATCTAGACATTGTATTAAAATCAGAGACATCATTTTGCCGACAAAGGTCCCTATAGTCAAATCTATGGTTTTTCCAGTAGTCATGTACAAATGTGAGAGTTGGACTATAAAGAAAGCTGTGTTGAAGAATTGATGCTTTCTAACTGTGGTCTTGGAGAAGACTCTTGAGAGTCCCTTGGACAGCAAGGAGGTCAAGTCAGTCCATCCTCAAGAAATCAGCCCTGAATATTCATTGGAAGGGCTGATGCTGAAGTTGAAGCTCCAATACGTTGGCCACCTGATGCAAAGAGCCAACTCACTGGAAAAGACCCTGACGCAAGGACAGACAGATTTGGGGTAGGAGGAGAAGGGGACAGCAGAGGACGAGATGGTTCAATGGCATCACTGACAATGCACTTGAGTTTCAGAAAACTTCAGGAGATAGTGAAGGGCAGGGAGGCCTGGTGAGCTGCAGTCCATGGGGTCACAAAGAATGGGACATGACTTAATGGCTGAACAACAACAAGGCTCCAAGCTGCCTCACTACAGGCCATTTACACTTGCCTTCACCTCCACCTGCCTGCCCTCCTTACCCCTGCTTTTACTTCTTTCAGCAGTCCCCAACCTTTTTGACACCAGGGACTGGTTTTGTAGAAGACAGTTTTTCCACAGACTGGGAGTAGGGGATGGTTTGGGGATAATTCAAGCACAGTACATTTATTGTGAATTTTATTTCAAATCTAAATGCCGCTGCTGATCTCACAGGAGGTACTGGTTGGAGGCCTGAAGTTTGGGGACCCCTGCTTTTGGTCATAGAGAGTATCTCACCATCTTTTCATATAACAGTACCTCCTAGACTCTAAAATTCAATGGACAGGGGCTAGATCTTGTTTTGGAGGTTGCTGTTGTTCCAGTTTTTTGAAAAGCATCCACAGTACTAGTAAGCCTACCAAAAAGCTCATTCTCAGAACTTCCCTGTTGGTCCAGTGTTTAAGACTCCCTGCTCCCAATGCAGGCGGCATGGGTGGGTTCGATCCCTGGTTGGGGATGGTCCGGCATGCTTCACAGTCAAAAGAACAAAAAAGAGCTCCTTCTCAAATAATAATTGGGAGATAAACAAGAGAATAAGCACGTGGCCTAATCCATTAGAATTTATCTTCAGTTCAGTTCAGTTCAGTTCAGTCGCTCAGTCGTGTCCGACTCTCCGCGACCCCATGAATCACAGCACGCCAGGCCTCCCTGTCCATCACCAACTCCCGGAGTTCACTCAAACTCATGTCCACAGAGTCGGTGATGCCATCCAGCCATCTCATTCTCCGTCGTCCCCTTCTCCTCCCGCCCCCAACCTTTCCCAGCATCAGAGTCTTTTCCAGTGAGTCAACTCGTCGTATGAGGTGGCCAAAGTATTGCAGTTTCAGCTTTAGCATCAGTCCCTCCAATGAACATCCAGGATTGATCTCCTCCAGAATGGACTGGTTGGATCTCCTTGCAGTATAAGGGACTCTCAAGAGTCTTCTCCAACACCACAGTTCAAAAGCATCGATTCTTCGGCGGTCAGCCTTCTTCACAGTCCAACTCTCACATCCATACATGACCACGGGAAAAACCATTGCCTTGACTAGACGGACCTTGGTTGGCAAAGTAATGTCTCTGCTTTTTAATATACTATCAAGGTTGGTCATAACTTTCCTTCCAAGGAGCAAGCGTCTTTTAATTTCATGGCTGCAATCAGCATCTGCAGTGATTTTGGAGCCCAAAAAAATAAAGTCTGACACTGTTTCCACTGTTTTTCCATCTATTTCCCATGAAGTGATGGGACCAGATGCCATGATCTTTGTTTTCTGAATGTTGAGCTTCAAGCCAACCTTTTCACTCTCCTCTTTCACTTTCATCAAGAGGCTTTTGAGTTCCTCTTCACTTTCTGCCATAAGGGTAGTGTCATCTGCATATCTGAGGTTATTGATATTTCTCCCGGCAATCTTGATTCCAGCTTGTGCTTCTTCCAGCCCAGCGTTCCTCATGATGTACTCTGCATATAAGTTAAATAAGCAGGGTGACAATATACAACCTTGACGTACACCTTTTCCTATTTGGAACCACTCTGTTGTTCCATGTCCAGTTCTAACAGTTGCTTCCTGACCTGCATACAGGTTTCTCAAGAGGCAGGTCAGGTGGTCTGGGATTCCCATCTCTTTCAGAATGTTCCACAGTTTATTGTGATCCACACAGTCAAAGGCTTTGGCATAGTCAATAAAGCAGAAATAGAAGTTTTTCTGAAACTCTCTTGCTTTCTCCATGATCCAGCGGATGTTGGCAATTTGATCTCTGGTGCCTCTGCCTTTTCTAAAACCTGCTTGAACATCTGGGAGTTCACGGTTTACATACTGCTGAAGCCTGGCTTGGAGAATTTTGAGCATGACTTTACTAGCGTGTGAGATGAGTGCAATTGTGCGGTAGTTTGAGCATTCTTTGGCATTGCCTTTCTTTGGGATTGGAATGAAGACTGACCTCTTCCAGTCCTGTGGCCACTGCTGAGTTTTCCAAATCTGCTGGCATATTGAGTGCAGCACTTTCACAGCATCATCTTTCAAGACTTGAAATAGCTCAACTGGAATTCCATCACCTCCACTAGCTTTGTTCGTAGTGATGCTTTCTAAGGCCCACTTGACTTCACATTCCAAGATGTCTGGCTCTAGGTCAGTGATCACGTTATCGTGACTATCTTGGTCGTGAAGATCTTTTTTGTACAGTTCTTCTGTGTATTCCTGCCACCTCTTTTTAATATCTTCTGCTTCTGTTAGGTCCATACCATTTCTGTCCTTTATCGAGCCCATCTTTGCATGAAATGTTCCCTTGGAATCTCTAATTTTCTTGAAGAGCTCTCTTGTTTTTCCTATTCTGTTGTTTTCCTCTATTTCTTTGCATTGATCACTGAGGAAGGCTTTCTTATCTCTCCTTGCTATTCTTTGGAACTCTGCATTCAGATGCTTATATCTTTCCTTTTCTCCTTTGCTTTTCGCCTCTCTTCTTTTCACAGCTATTTGTAAGGCCTCCTCAGACAGCCATTTCGCTCTTTTGCATTTCTTTTCCATGGGGATGGTCTTGGTCCCTGTCTCCTGTACAATGTCACGAACCTCCGTCCAGAGTTCATCAGGCGCTCTATCAATCAGATCTAGTCCCTTAAATCTATTTCTCACTTCCACTGTATAATCATAAGGAATTTGATTGAGGTCATATCTGAATGGTCTAGTGGTTTTCCCTACTTTCTTCAATTTAAGTCTGAACTTCGCAATAAGGAGTTCATGATCTGAGCCACAGACAGCTCCTGGTCTTGTTTTCGCTAACTGTATACAGCTTCTCCATCTTTGGCTGCAAAGAATATAATCAATCTGATTTCGACGTTGACCATCTGGTGATGTCCAGGTGTAGAGTCTTCTCTTGTGTTGTTGGAAGAGGGTGTTTGCTATGACCAGTGCATTCTCTTGACAAAACTCTATTAGCCTTTGCCCTGCTTCATTCCGTGCTCCAAGGCCAAATTTGCCAGTTACTCCAGGTGTTTCTTGACTTCCTACTTTTGCATTCCAGTCCCCTATAATGAAAAGGACATCTTTTTTGGGTGTTAGTTCTAAAAGGTCTTGTAGGTCTTCATAGAACCGATTAACTTCGGCTTCTTCAGCATTACTCGTTGGGGCATAGGCCTGGATTACTGTAATATTGAATGGTTTGCCTTGGAAACGAACAGAAATCATCCTGTCATTGGCCTCGAGGAGATACCCCTCACCCAAGGTAAGGTACAGCGGCTGCACTTTGCTGGAGCGGCTGTGAAGAGATTTTCCACTACCGAGGTAAGAGAAACCCAAATAAGACGGTAGGTATTGCTAGGGGGCACCAGAGGGTGGACAGACTGATATCATAATCACAGGAAACTAGCCAATCTGATCACATGGACCACAGCCGAATGTGGTCCTCTGGAGAAGGGAATGGCAAACCACTTCAGTATACTTGCCTTGAGAACCCCATGAACAGTAACAAAGGGCAAAATGATAGGATACTGAATGAGGAATTCCCCAGGTCAGTAGGTGCCCAGTATGCTACTGGAGCTCAGTGGAGAAATAACTATAGAAGGAATAAAGGGATGGAGCAAAAGCAAAACCAGAACCCAGTTGTGGACGTGACCAGTGATAGAAGCAAGGTCCGGTGCTGTAAAGAGCAGTATTGCATAGGAACCTGGAATGTTAGGTCCATGAATCAAGGCAAATTGGAAGTGGTCAAACAGGAGATGGCAAGAGTGAACGTTGACATTCTAGGAATCAGTGAATTAAAATGGACTGGAATGGGTGAATTTAACTCAGACGACCATTATATCTACTACTGTGGGCAGGAATCCCTTAGAAGAAATGGAGTAGCCATCATGGTCAACAAAAGAATTTATCTTAACATTCCTAAATAATATAAGCAAATACAAGCATATAACTTTAATTTTTAGAAGAAAAAGCACAAGAAGGAATTAGGTAAACCAAAAATTAACAGTCTTTTCCTAATTTATACTCTTTCTTTCAGCCTTTATTGATTAACTATAAAGTGCCTACGGTACACTTTGGATTATGCTCAGACTGCAACTCCAAATAAGACCAAATATCTGCTCTTATTTAAAAAAACACTTTATTGAGATATGATTATCATATAAAAAAGCTGTACTCATTTAGTGTATACAACTAGATGTTTGAAAACAAATACACACTTCTGAACCATCAGTACAATCTATGCCATAAACGTGTCCATTACCTCCAAAAGTTTCCTCTTACACTCTATTGATTTACTCATTTATTTTTGTGGCGGTGAGGAGGAGCAAGGACAATTAACATAACATCTACCCTTTTAGCAAATCTTTAAGTATCCAATATGGAATTGTTAACTATAGGATCTATGCTACACGGTACATTTCTAGAAATTATTCATCTTGTATAACCGAAAATCTGTGTCCTTTGACAATCACTTCCTCATTATGCCTCCTCCCAGGCCCTGGCAATCACCATCCTACTCTGCTTCTATCAGTTTGCCTGTTTTAGATTCCTCATTTAAGTGGTATCATGTATTTGTCATTCTGTGTCTGGCTTATTTCACTTAGCACAATGTCTCCTACGTCATCTCTGTAATTGCCAATGAAACAGTTTCCTCCTTTTTAAGGGTGAATAATACTCCATTATGGGCTTCCCAGGTAGCTCAGTGGTAAATAATCCACCTGCCAATGCAGGACACACAGGAGACTCAGGTCGATCCCTGGATTGGGAAGATCCCCTGGAGGAGGAAATAGCAACCCACTCTAGTATTCTTGCCTGGAGTATTCCATGGTCAGAGGAGCTTGGCAGGCTACATTCCATGGGGTCGAAAAAGAGTCAGACACAAGTGAGTGACTGAGGACACACACACACACACACACACAACACTCCATGATATATATATATATATATATATATAGAGAGAGAGAGAGCATATATTTACCCATTCATTCATCAGAGGACATTTAGGCTGTTTCTCTGTCTTGGTTATTGTGAATAATGCTGCAACAAATATGGGAATGCTGCTATCTCTTGGAGAGTCTAATTTTAACTCCTTTGGATAGATACCCAGAAGTGGGTTAGATGAATCATATCATAATTCAATTTTTAATTTTTTGAGAAACCTCAATACTGTTTTCCACAGTGGTTTCACCCATTGACGTTCTCATTAACGGTATAAAAGAGTTCTGTTTTCTAAATGCTTGCACTTAATCAGCTTCGGAGAAGGCAATGGCAAGCCACTACAGTACTCTTGCCTAGAAAATCGCATGGACGGAGGAGCCTGGTGGGCTGCAGTCCATGGGGTCGCTACTAGTCGGACACGACTGAGCGACTTCACTTTCACTTTTCACTTTCACACACTGGAGAAGGAAATGGCAACCCACTCCAGTGTTCTTGCCTGGAGAATCCCAGGGACGGCAGAGACTGGTCGGCTGCCATCTATCGGGTCGCAAGTCGGACACGACTGAAGCGACTTAGCAGCAGCAGCAGCAGCAGCAATCAGCTTACTCTCTACTGGAGAGAGAGCAAAACAATCAACTTGTCAAATTATTGTTGTGGTAAAAACATTTAACATCAAATCTACTCTCAAAATTTTAGGCACACAATACAGTACAGTTAAATTCAGGCACAATGTTGCACAGCAGACCTCTGGAATTTATTCAATGAATAACTGAAACATTATTTCAAGTGAAAAGCAACTGCCCCTTTCTCCCTCCCATGGCCCCTCTGTGTTTCTATGTGTTTAAAAACTTTAGATACCTCATATAAGTGAAACCACGCAGCATTTGTCCTTCTGAGACTGGCTTATTTCATCTAGAATAATGTCCATGTGGTTTCTCCATGTTGTCCCATATAACAAGATTTTTTTCATTTTTAAGGTGAAATTATATCCCATTGTCTGTATCTACCACATGTTCTTTATCCATTTATCTGTTGATAGATTTTGGGTTGTTACCATATCTTGGCTATTGTAAATAATGGTGCGGTGAACACAGAAGTGAAGATGTCTCTTTGAGATACTGACTTCACTTCCTTTGGATATACAATTGACCCTTGAGCCATGTGGAGTTTAGAAGCACCAACTCTCATGTAGTCAAAATCCCTATATAATTTTGACTCTGCCCACATGTAACTCATAATAACCTACCATTGACTGGAAGCCTTACTGATAAACAGTCAATTCATATTTTGCATGCTATAAGAATTTGCTACTGTATTCTTACAATAAAGTAAGCTAGAAAAGAGTTATTAAGAAAATTATAAGAGAAAATATATTCACAGTACTGTATTTATCAACATTGTAAGTTTACAGCCTCCATTTATAAGAAAAATTGGCTGTAAGTACCGACATCTATATTGCCTTATATGACACAAAAGACTATACATATAAGACACTAAATATCAAACATGAAAAAATAATATGAAAAGAAATTCTTATTTATTTACAGGTATAAGGATTGAAGCTTTGATAATGAAGCAGCAGCAATATGACTGCTTTATAGTAGTCTCATGTAATCGATAGGATTGCTTCATGGTAGCCGAGCACATACAGTAATGAATGAGTTGCTAAAAATTTTGATAGCATACACTATTACGGTAAAACTTATAATACAGTACTGAAAACAGTTACTTTAAGAGAAAACACTTACCTGTGATGACAAGCTGATAGGCAGTTTATCCACTGACAAGAGAGAGGTGCGACAGTGTGCAGTAATATAATTCTTTGAAACTAAAGTTATAAAACAATAATAAAATGAAAAGATTACTAATTTTATATTAAATATCACTCACCTTCTGCCTATGCAATGGTAGGCTATCCATTTCAATACAAGTCTTGCACGCAATGTTCTACATGACGAACACTTAGCTGGTGGTGATGATGAAGATGATGACACAGAAGCATCTCATACAGTCCTTGCCATACAGTTATTAGCTCTTAGCACAAAGACACTCACACACATACTCAACAGATAAGATTATTACCTGTATGGCATGACGATTATTTACTGCTCGTTGAGTGGAAGTGGATCATCATGAAGTTCATCATTCCCACCACCTTCCTGCTGAGTAGGCTGAGGAGGAGGAGGAGGAAGAGGAGGGCCTGACCTTGATGAGTGGCAGAGATGGAAGAACGGAGGAGGTGGAAGGGGAGGCAGGGGAAGCAGGCACACTCAGTATACCTTTATGGAAATACATTGTAATTTCTCTCCAAAGATTTTGCTTTTTCATTTCTCTAAAAATGTTTCTGTGTGTTATCAGTCCTCCTTCCACCATTTGCTTTTGTTTCAGTGCCCTTATCATAGAAGGGTCCATGCCGTACAAAAGTCACAAGCAGCCTTGAGGACTCAGAACGCTTCTGCCAGATTGTCTAATGTCTGCTTGTTTTCTGGCACTGCTTCTTCTATGTCTTATTCTTCATCATCCAGCTCCGGTTTGGAACCAATCATGTCCATCAAGTTGTATTCTGTTAGTTTCTCAGGTGTAATGTCTCTTAGCCCTTGGATTGTTCCAAGATCCATATTTTGGGACTCTTCACTCCCTCCCACCTTTTCATGTCATATCCACAGTCTCTTTCATGATTTCCTTGACTGACTCTGTCATACATCCTGTGAAGGCATGCACAACACCTGGACAGTTTTCTTTAGCAGGAATTTATTGTTTGGGCTTTCACAGGCTTTTGCGTGTGTGTGTGTGTGTGTGTGACAAGAATCACATCTTCAGTCTTTTAATCCTTTCAGACTTCATGATGTTCTATCAGGGTTCTCTTCTATTGCATTGACCATCATTTTCATAGAGTACCCTATGTAATGAGCCTGAAAGGTCCCTTTGACCCTGTGATCTATAGGCTGACATAGAGATGTTGTGTTTAGGGGAAAGGAGACACTTTGACACCTTCAGTGTTGAACTCCCGGGGTTCCGGGTGGCCAGCGCATTGGCCAATATCAAAAGAATCTGAAAAGGCAGTCAATAACTGGCAAGGTACTTCCTGAATTCAGGGATGAAGCACTGATGAAACCAGTGCCCCCAAAGGTTCCTGCTGTCCGGCCTTCTCGTTGTCCAACCAAAAGACTGACAGATGGTGTTTATCGTTTCCCTTGAAGGCTCAGGGTTAGCAGCTCTATAGGTAAGGGGAGTCCTGATCATTTGAACAGAAACCTGACGGCATTTGCACAAAATCATAGAATTAGCCTATCTCATTCTGTCTCAAATCCTGGAGTTCACTTCCCTTCCTTACCAATGCATGTACTTTGTGTCATTTCCCCCAGCATAGGGCACTTTCCTCTGCATTAAAACCTGTCCAGACAGATGTTTTCTCCTCAGTGACTTTCTTTTTTAACTAGTACAGCCACTATGGAGAACAGTGTGGAGATTCCTCAAAAAACTGGAAATAGAACTGCCATATGATCCAGCAATCGCACTTCAGGGCATACACACCGAGGAAACCAGAATTGAAAGAGACACATGTACTCCAATGTTCATCGCAGCACTGTTTATAATAGCCAGGACATGGAAGCAACCTAGATGTCCATCTGCAGACGAATGGATAAGAAAGCTTTGGTACATATACACAATGGAGTATTACTCAGCCATTAAAAAGAATGCATTTGAATCAGTTCTAATGAGGTGGATGAAACTGGAGCCTATTATACAGAGTGAAGTAAGACAGAAAGAAACGCACCAATATGGTATACTAACACATATATATGGAATTTAGAAAGATGGAAATATAACCCTGTATACGAGACAGCAAAAGAGACACAGTTGTATCGAACAGTCTTTGGGACTTTGTGGGAGAGGGTGAGGGTGGGATGATTTGAGAGAATGACATTGAAACATGTATGTTGTCATATGTGAAACGAATCAGCAGTTCAGGGTCAATGCATGTTACAGGATACTCGGGGCTGGTGTGCGGGGATGACCCAGAGGGAGGATAAAGGGAGGAGGGAGGTGAGAGGGGGGTTCAGGAGGGGGAACTCATGTACACCTGGGGCGAATTCATGTCAATGTATGGCAAAACCAACCAATATAATATTGTAAAAAAAAAATAAATTAAATAAAAAAATTATAAATACGCATAAAAATAAATAAATAAATAAAATTTTCTTGGAGTAGAGTTGATTTACAATGTTGTGTTAGTTGCAGGTGTACTGCAAAGTGATTCAGTGATATATATACATATATCCATTCTTTTAAACAATCTTTTGTCATATAAGTTATCAGAGAATATTGAGTTTCCTCCTCTGTACAGTAGGTCCTTGCTGGTTATCTACCTTATATACAGTATGTGTATATGTTCATCCCAAGCTCATGAATTATCCCTCCCTACCATGTTTCCTATTTGGCAACCATAGGTTAATTTTTGAGATCTGTTCAGTCTGTTTCTATTTTTTAAATAAGTTCCTTTGTATCAATTTTTTAAAAATTGTATTTCTACATATGAGTGATGTGATATTTGTCTTTGTCTGACTCCACTTAATAAGAAAATCTCAAGGATGTGCATTGTCTCCACGTTTATTCAACATGATTTCAGAAGTCCTAGCTGTGGTAATCAGAGAAGAGAAGAAATAAAAGGAATCCAAGTTGGAAAACCACTAAAACTGGCACTGTTTGCAGACGGCACGATACTAGACATAGAAAAGCCTAAAGATGCTACCAGAAAACTACTAGAGCTTATCAATGAATTAGTAAAGTTGCAGGATACAAGATTAACACCCAGTGATTTTCTTAATGGCATCTGGGAATGCATCTGTTGCCTCTTGATTTCTCAAAAGCTGCTTCTCCTATCATTTTGATATTTTAAGTCAAACCTCTTTCTAAAATTGACAGACCATCCTTTACTGGCATAAAATTCTCCAGCTTTAGATCCTTTACCACCATTTTGCTTTAGGTTGTTATAATGACTTTGATTTTTCTTCAGTCATATTAAAGTCTATAGATATGCCTTGCTTATAGCAATCCTGCACCCACCTACACGCTATATTTTCAATACAAGATAAAAAGGTATTTCACAAAAAAGCACAAGGTTGTCACACCTGCTGGTGTAGCTGCAGTGATGGCTTCATACATTTCCTGTTCTTTTTCTTACAGTGATCCTTATGCTGAATTCATTCATCTTGAAATGGTGGCAACCGCGACTGCAGACCCAAACTGTGGTACATAACAAGCAATTCAACTTTTTGTATAAAGTCATGACTTCTTTCTGTTTCTTGTGAGCACTTCCAGCACCACTAGGGGCACTTCATTTGAGTCCTATGGTGTTATTCAAGGCTTACGGTATTGTACTAAACACAATGAAAAATACCCATGGACTATCAGTGATCACTTTGAGATCACAGTTTACTATAGAAATCGCTCGTCCGGGATGAATAGTGCTATTCATGGTCCGTAACTGTGTGTGTGCGTGTGTATGTGTGTGCATAACTTTTGATAAATTTAACCTTTTCATATTTGTGTATCTTTTATGGTAGTAAGTGATAAAATAGACTAGTATCTATATAAATTGTATGCATTCGTGACACCTTTTCCTTAATTTTTTACATTTCTAGGCTATGCATGTCACCTGTGAATTTTTTCAGGTTATCTCAAAACTCGGAATAGTTTTCCAATGTATTTACTGAAAAAAAACTCATCTGTAAGTGGACCTCCACAGTTCAATCTTGTGTTGTTCAAGGGTCAACTGCATTCTCAGAAGTAGAAATGCTGAGTCATACGATAGTTAGTTGTAATTTTCTGAGGAACCTCCACACTGTTTTCCATAGTGGCTGTGCCAATTTATATCCTCAGCAACCGTGTGCAAAGGTTCCCTTTGCTCAACACCCTTGCCAACACTTCTTATCACTTGGCTTTTTGATAACAGCTCTCCCAACAGGTACGAGGTGATCACTTATTGTGGTGTGGATCATCATCTCCCTGATGATTAGTGATACTGAGCCCTTTTTCACAGAGCTGTTGGCCATTTGTATGTCTTCTTTGGAAAATATTTAGGTTCTTTGCTCATTTTTAAAGTTATTTTTAATTAATTATTCTGTTATGGAGCTGCAGGACTTCCTTTTATGTTTTAGATATTAATTCATCAGATATATGGCTTGAAAATATTTTCTCCTATTTCACCTTTTCATTTTGTTGATCATAGCCATTGCTATACAGAATCTTTTACTTTGCAGTAATCCAACTTATTTTTGTTTTTCTTGCTTGGGTTTCTGCTGTCAAATTAGAAACGAATAAACAAAATTCAAACAAAAACAAAAACAAAACACCCAGAACATTGCCAAGACCAATGACAAGGAGCTTTCCCCCATGTTTTCTTCTAAGAGTTTTATGGTTTCTGGTCTCATTTTTAAGTCTTGAATCCATTTTGCGTTTTTTTTTTTTTGTATGACGTAAGCTAAGACTCCAGTTTTACTCTTTTCATGCAGATATCCAATTTTCTCAACACTATTTGTTGATTGAGGATGTATGTTTTTTCCGTTGTGTATTCTTAGTGCCTTTGTCAAAGATTACATGCCTATATATGAGTGTGTTTATTTCTAGAGTCTATTCTGTTCCGTTGGTCTGTGTGTCTATGTTTATGCTGGTATCACACTGTCTTGTACTATAGTTCAAGTCAAGAAGTCCCATGCTTCCACCTTTGCTCCTCTTTGTCAAGATTACTTTGTCTACTCAAGGTCTTCTGTGGTTTCCTATGAATTTCAGCATTTCTATTTCTCTGGAAAATTCCACTGGAATTATGACACACATTACATTAAATCTGTAGATCACTTTGGGTAGTATGAATATTTTAATAGTGTGAATTCTTCCAGTAAATATACTTGGGACATCTTTTTATTTGTGTCTTTTCCACCTTCTTCCATCAATGTCTTGTTGCTTTTACTGTATAGCACTTTCACTTCCTTCGTTACGTTTATTCTTAAGTATTTTACTCTTTTTGACGTTTTTGAAATAGAACTGTTAATTTCTTTTTCCAGATAGTTTGTTGTTAGTGTTTACAAACACAACTCATTTTTGTGTGCTATCTTGTGTCCTGCAGCTTTCTTGAATTCATTTCTTAGTTCTAACATTTTCCTGGACACTCGGAACATTTACCCCACTCTCACTTTCCCCCACCAAGAAAGCTCACAATCTCTCTTGGTACTGAACTGTGCCAGCCTGAGACAAGGGCTGATGCCAATAAAGTCAAGTTGCTGTGCTTACCCATGTCATGGGCAGCTGATCTAAGCTATATGCTTACCTGTGGCACTGCAATTTCTTAATTGCATTCTGGACCTTCTATAAAGGTATTTTGTTACTTATACAACTTTGAAATCTGGGTTGCTGTAGGGAAAGGGGCTGGGAATTCCTGTTCCACTGTATTGCAGATGCCACTCAGTCAGGACCCTTTTATTTTCTGATACCAACAATTTTACTCAGTGCTCTTTCACATTGGCAAGCAAATCCCAACTCTCTTGACATGTCTTGTTCTGAACCACTAAAGGAGATCCAAGGATTTCTGATTCATTATACAAAATACCAAAACCTTTATACCTATACTGAAATACAGCAATAAATGGGATATACTTTGTTCATAAACACAGATATGGATGTCAAATAAACCTTCAATTATAAGGAATAGTATTTTAGGAGTATCAGAAAGAAAGCCCTAAACAGAAAAAGATACATCTCCCAGTTACTGAGGTCAAGCAAGAACAAAAAAAGACATGAAATGTGTTCCCTTCAGCTCCACCTTGGCACTCAGCTACTTGGAATACTTACTTCTCTTTTCAATCACAAGATGAAGGGTCTGCCCTCGATGTCACTATGTGGGAGGAACTGGTGGACTTGGATCCGGAATGTGTCCTGCTCATGGCAGTAGCTCTCTCTCTTTCTCAGCTCTCAAAGCCTCTCTGTTCCTCATCCTATGATGGAATTCTGGACCTCCCAGGGCTGATATCAGGAACTGGATGCTACAGAACCCCAGTGGTTCTGGGTGGCTATTTCTTTCACTTCATTTCACATTGAAATGAAGGGGCTTCACATTTATATCCGACAATTCCTTCTGTGACCTGAGATTGCCCTCCTTAGGTCTAAGGTCTCAAACCCTGACAACTATACTGTGACAACACAGCAAGGAGATGTTCAGCTTGAGAGCCCTGCCTGGAACCTTCTTACACCTAGTATTCTGGGGTGTTTCTTTCCTCAGACCAGATGCACGGTGTCCTCCTATAGGCTTTTCCCCTTAGATGAGAGGCTTCTTGGGAAATGCCTCATCCCTGAAAAGCCCCGATCAGTTTCCCTACTCCAAACCTTGCAGAGAAGGAGTCCCTGTCCTAGGAGTGATGAGAGATGGGAAAATCCATGGCATAAGGAAGGGGGTCCAGGTAGAGCCCTGTGAGGGAAACAAAACATGGTAACCTGTCCCTTCTCTCTTGCAGCCAGACTTCTCAGGGAGCCTCTGTTCTAATAAATAAACTTTATATTTTAGATCTAATAGATATGTCTTTATACAAAGAAATGGCTGAGATGATTTTTTTTTAATCCTGCTCTTTTGAGCTTATCTGAATCTCTAAAGCTTTCAGATCTTTTACGTTTATCTGAGACCTAATATGTATGGATGGATGATCCTATTGTCAGCGAATAATATCTCTTTTTTCCTCTCTTCATATGTCACATATATTTTGCTATCATTATTATTGCTCTGGCTATGTCTTACAATATAATAGTTGGACATGAGAGTCCCTCTTCTTATTTCTTCATATGCATTCCGCAGTAATGAGAATAGAAAGGAAATTAAGGGCATAAGTTCAGCTCAGGCTTGTAGCAGAGAGTGGGTGAGCTTTAGACTAACTCAAATCAAGGGCCTACGACCATCCCTGTCACTTACCAGCCATGGGAAATTTGTCACGTTTTTAAACTGACAGTGCCTCAGCTCTTCTAACTGTGAATGGAGTGTGCTAAGCCCGGTCTGGAAGGACTGGTGGCCTTGGCGCTAACTGTAAAGTATCTGCCGCAGTGCCTAGCAGGCACCATATCCTTCCCTTTTCATGACTTGTGGCTGCACTTTCCAACCAAGATCTCACCTTCCTTATGCCTGATACAGGGCTTCCCTGGTGGCTCAACGGTAGAGTATCCGCCTGTGGTACAGGAACTGCAGGAGACATACATTTGATCCCTGGGTCGGGAAGATCCCCTGGGGGAGAAATGGCAACCCACTTCAGAATTCTCCACTGGAATATCTCATGGACAGAGGGGCCTCGTGAGCTACAGTCCATGGTGTCACCAAAGTGTCAAACATGACTTAGCAATTCAATAATAACAAAAAGGCGTGCGATAAAGAAGTTCGGGAGAGTGCTGACAGCCATGCCCTGATCTTCTAGAACTGACATCAAAGGGTAAGGCATGACTCTCTTTTGTCCCCTCTGTTCAGGGATGGGTAGACCCCTCAGTCTCCACTCAGGCTCCACAATTTGAATTCGGGTGGGGCCTGGGGAATCCCCTCCATCTTGATCTCGGGCCTATCTCCTCAGAGTAAGACCCATACCTCCCTGTGAGCCTGGAGGAAGAAATAAGGGTGGCCTTAACTAGCCTTATTAGCCATGCCTGCCAATAGTCTCACAAGATGAAAACTCTGGAAGCTGGTTGAGGACGACAGATGGTTCCTCTCAGGGCCCCAAGTCAGGGTCCCAAATTTGACTCTCAGCCAAGCCCAAGACTCCCCCTTGTTAACATGGGACCACCACCATCAGAACAAAACCCTAACTTTCCTGCTACTCCTTGGTCAGAACTGAAGGGCCCCTTGGCCTGACAACTCTGCCTGGGGCCTTCTAGCCTGACAGTAGGGAGGATTCTGTGTGGACATCCTGGTATGTCTGTTCCCACATTCTTTACCATCCTCAGTCTGACTTGGAAATAAGCTGGACATATTCCCTTAATTGCCTTAATGCTTCTCCAATCAGGCCTCCAATTCCCTGAGACTCTCAAGGTAGAAGTGGAATTTGCCTCATGGGGCACCCAGCCCGTGGTCTTCCAAGGCTAACGGTAGTGGAAGGAATATGTTCTGCCCCCACTGTTTTGAGGCAGGTGGTCTTTTCAGTCTTCAGGGTCCTTACCTTGACTTCTGGCACAACCTGGAAATCCTCCTTCTGCTGAGCTTAGGCTGCTCCCTTTGATCAGGATGAGGTTTGTTACCGCCATGTGATCCTCTGGGAGGAAGTGAGTAGGACTCACCATGTCACCAGGCCTAAGTGGCACAGTCTCAGGCCTGACAACAGGGACAGTGCCCTCTGTAGCCCCCTTCTTTCTGGGAGGGATCCTTTGTTATTGGTCAGTATCATCTGTTGACTCCTGTTAGGTACTGGGTACCCTTCCTCAGCTGATAGAGGCTCCCTCCATTAGTCCAAGGACTTTAAGGCCCTGAAGCCATCCGCCTTCAGAAAACAAGGGATAAACCTAGTCTGAAAGCCCTGACTGCTCCCTCCCAGGGCCCAATACATTTGCAGGACTTTCTAAGAATTTATCTGTAATGGGGTAGTTGGCTGCCACACTCCTCATACAGGACTGTGCAAACGTCATGCCTGGGATCTCCACTCTCTGATGAAGAGCCAGCCTATAAACCAAGGTCCACACCTCCTTGACACCAACCAGGCAGAAGTCAAGGGGCCCTTGAGCTGGCCAGAACTTACCTATGCTTCCCAGGGCTGACTGGAGCAGAGGGACTATGTGAAGCCCCGTCGGCTGGGGTTGAGGGGCTTCATGCGCACAGCCTGGGTCCTCACTTTGACTCTGCACCTTCCTGGGGCTCTATTCTCTGCTGATTCCCAAAGTCCCCACCTACCGGGACCTGAGCTGAGAGTGTTAACCACAGCAGCCTGGATTGGTCTGGACTTTATGGGCCTGCCAATGAGGACTGGTCTTTACAGGTTGCTACTGTTGTGGCTGGGTCTTTCTATCACCCTCATTCAGGTTAACCACCGTCACTTCTGAGAGATTGATCCTCACTCCTATCCAACCTCAGAACTCTGCACCGAGACCAAGTTTCTTAGGTCTCTGAGAAGCCTGAAGAATAAGCGAGGCTACGCTTAGCCTAACAGTTCTGAGATCCTCTGTGTCTGAGAGCAGTTGGGAGTGCTGTCCCAGTGACCAACCCCTATATTCTGGGGTGTTGCTCTCCTCAATCCTCCTACATGGGGACCTCATCTGGCTTTCGGTGTCTTGGATTAAAGGCTTCTGGAGAAATTATACATCTCTGCAAACTCTTGAGCCGTGTCTGCTCTGCACTGCTACAGAGAATGGGTCCCCGTCCTAGGAGTGATGGGAGATGGAGAAGCTAGAGCCCAAGGAGTCCCAGGAAAGGTGGTCACCCATCAGGGAAAAAAAGTAGATCAATCTATCTCCTCATCAGCCAGGTGAAGACTCTCATGTTATTTCTCTTCTGATATACTTTCTACCGGCAAGAGACTGTAAGCATGATGTGCAGAGGTTATCTAATATGGCCAACGTACATGCTTACACTGGCACTGAATACTGTCTCATTTATCTGTGAGTAATGAATAAGGGATATGTACTTTTTGTTATATATAGTTGGTGTTCTTACTGCTCTGGCAGCACATTCTGATCCAGTAGCTTGAGCACAAGGGCATTCTTTTTTATCACCTAGGACAAATTTTGAAGTACTGAGAAAAACCATGAGATAAAAGATACAGGGTGGGGACTTTCCTGGTGGTCCAGGGGCTAGGACCCCAGGCTTCCAATGCAGGGGGCCCAGGTTCGATCCCTGGTCAGGGAAGTAGACCCAACGTGCCACAACTAAGAGCCAGCACAGCCAAATAAATAAATAAGGAAAAGGAAATTAAATATCAAATGTTAAAAGCACTTGTTAAAAAAAAAAAAGAGAAGGGTATGTATGTCTTGGGGTGGGGGGTGAAAATAGTGTGAGTGCTATAGTAGTTTATAGAGCAGGAGTCTAGTTCCAGCTCTGTCATTTAGCAGCCTGAAATATTTCAGCAAAAATCAAACACTATCTCTATGAGCCTCGGGCTCTCCATGGTGAACTGTGTTTGATAAGCCCCGTCTTGTTGGACTGGTGGAATATATGTATTTACAGAAAGCATCTGCCACGGTGCTTGACTCTACTGAGGCATTAGGGGCAATGGCAGTTATTACTATGATTATCTTGACCTCAGATAAACAGCTCGGATTACATCAACTGGTATTATTATTTTTTTTTGCATCTAAGAGATATCAGGTACTCTGCAGCATTCTAACTGAAGGAAAAGAAAATACCCAACCTCCTGGATCTAGCAAAAATCTTGCCTGCCAATGAAAACGAAGTAATTTCCAACCCCACTTTACCCTTTATTCTTTTCTTCTAGAGTTGGAGAGCATCTCGGCCTCTTCCATAGAATGATAGCTTCTCTGAGAGACTATAATTGAATGGGAAGAGGCTGGGACATTGTTGACTAAATATCACCAGTATAAGCATGAAGACTTCTTAAGGGCAGATGCTCAATTAATGTTTGTGTAAAAAAAGCACCACGAATAAATCATTTGCGATAATTTATATTCTCAAACATTCTTGAAAAACATAAGCAGATCCAGGTATATAACTTTTACCTTTACAAAAAGGGAGACTAAACAGAGAGGAAAGTAAACCAAAAACTGACTAGCTTTCAGCTATATCTCTATTTATGTATCAGTGTTCTCAGCCTCTTAGTGTGGTGTCTTTCACATTTCTAAGCATATTCTTATCCTAAAGTGATGTTATTCTCATCCTGGATCACATGTGATTTAAGGATTTACAATATGTATTTCATCAAACAAAACTCTTACTCCTAAATTTGACAAACAGCAAACAGTGTGTACCCATGTAACTAATATACTTTTATCACTAACTAAATATTCTGTTGAAAAACGTAATACTGAAAATTTGGGGGGGGAAGTCAACAAGTTATTGATGCATATTAGGAACACAGGTTGACAGGCTTTTGCAACCACAAAGTGAAGAGCAGGCTTCAGACCATACTAGGGGCGAGATGAGCGGCTGGACGTGGCCCTGGAGTGGGCACTGGCTGAGGCAGAAGTGCTAGCACTGGCCGAGGCAGTAGGACCAGGCCTGGATGAGGCAGAAAGGCCAGCACTGGCCGAGGCAGAAGGGCCAGGCCTGGGCACAGCAGAAAGGCCAGGCCTGCCTGAGGCAGAATTGCCAGGCCTGGCCATGGCAGACGTGTCAGCCCTGGCCGAGGCCGAAGTGCCAGCCCTGGCTGCAGCAGAAGTGCTGGGTCTGGCCAAGGCAGAAGGGCCAGCACTGGCTGAGGCAGAAGGGTCAGCCCTGGCCGAGGCCAAAGTGCCAGCCCTGGCTGCAGCAGAAGTGCCGGGTCTGGCCGAGGCAGAAGGGCAAGCATTGGCTGAGGCAGAAGGGCCAGGCCTGGCCCTGGCAGACATGTCAGCCCTGGCCAAGGCCGAAGTGCCAGGTCTGGCCGAGGCAGAAGGGCCAGCACTGGCCGAGGCAGAAGGGCAAGCACTGGCTGAGGCAGAAGGGTCTGCCCTGGCCGAGGCCAAAGTGCCAGCCCTGGCTGCAGCAGAAGTGCCGGGTCTGGCCGAGGCAGAAGGGCCAGCACTGGCTGCGGCAGAAGGGCCAGGCCTGGCCGAGGCCAAAGTGCCAGCCCTGGCTGCAGCAGAAGTGCCGGGTCTGGCCGAGGCAGAAGGGCCAGCACTGGCTGAGGCAGAAGGGCCAGGCCTGGCCCTGGCAGACATGTCAGCCCTGGCCAAGGCCGAAGTGCCAGGTCTGGCCGAGGCAGAAGGGCCAGCACTGGCTGAGGCAGAAGGGTCAGCCCTGGCCGAGGCCAAAGTGCCAGCCCTGGCTGCAGCAGAAGTGCCGGGTCTGGCCGAGGCAGAAGGGCCAGCACTGGCTGAGGCAGAAGGGCCAGGCCTGGCCCTGGCAGACATGTCAGCCCTGGCCAAGGCCGAAGTGCCAGGTCTGGCCGAGGCAGAAGGGCCAGCACTGGCCAAGGCAGAAGGGCCAGCACTGGCTGAGGCAGAAGGGTCAGCCCTGGCCGAGGCCAAAGTGCCAGCCCTGGCTGCAGCAGAAGTGCCGGGTCTGGCCGAGACAGAAGGGCCAGCACTGGCTGAGGCAGAAGGGCCAGGCCTGGCCGAGGCCAAAGTGCCAGCCCTGGCTGCAGCAGAAGTGCTCGGTCTGGCCGAGGCAGAAGAGCCAGCACTGGCTGAGGCAGAAGCGTCAGCCCTGGCCGAGGCCAAAGTGCCAGCCCTGGCTGCAGCAGACGTGCCAGGTCTTGCCGAGGCAGAAGGGCCAGCACTGGCCGAAGCAGAAGGGCCAGCACTGGCTGAGGCAGAAGGGCCAGCACTGGCCGAGGCAGAAGGGCCAGCACTGGCTGAGGCAGAAGGGTTAGGCCTGGCTGAGGCAGAAGGGCCAGCCCTGGCTGCAGCAGAAGTGCCCGGTCTGGCCGAGGCAGAAGGGCCAGCACTAGCTGCAGATCTGGCCCCAGTGCTCTCTAACTCCTCTCTAAAAGCCTCCTCATAATGTGGCAGTAAGGCGTCGGGGACCGCATCATTGACCTTGGTCAAAAACTGCAGGACTTTCGTCTTGCTGCTTTCTGTGAGTGCTTTAGGACCCCACAGGAACTCATAGCGAGGGGGATCGCTGCCGGGCACCGGGCGGTACTCCAGGTACTCTTCCCGCACCAGATCTTCTGTGATGAGCTTCCTGGTGTCTCCAAAGATGAAGTGTCTTCTTCCATCATAGATGCCCAGCATATTCAGGAACTTCCAGATCTCCTCCTCAGAGGCGCGGTGGCCATTCAGGTAGATGACACCCAGCAGCGGCATCAGGAGACCATTCTTTGGCAGCCCCCAGTCACCTCTCATAGACTCACTGTCTCGGAGATCTAGGTTGCTCACCAGGGTATAGCAGTGACTGTTGGGCCTGACTTCCTTCAGCACCATGCCAAACACAAACTCCATGTGCTCAGAGGCCCTGCTAAGGATCTCAGGGTATTGCTCCCTGTACCTTCGGTGGATAACCTTCAGCATTTCTGACCTCTTAATGAGCTCCCTCACCTTATACTTAAACAGCATGTACTGCACCAACATTTCTGACTTCTTGGTCAGAAGATCTGTGTGAGTGCTCTCAGCAGCAGCGGAAGCCTGGGAGGAATTTTCACCTTCCTGAACTTGGCCCTCGGCACCTACACCAGATCTCGAGCGCGCTGCTGCACCTACACCAGATCTTGAGCGTGCTGCGCCACCGACACCAGATCTTTTGCGAACAGCACCTGCAGCAGCACTGGTGGTGCCTTGGGCTCCCTGAGGCCCCTTGGGGGAGCCAGCAGCAGACGAGCTTGAGGGAGCGCTCTCTGAATCAGGAGGGGAGGAGGACATGGTCTCTTCTCCCCCAGATGTGGTGGCCTGATCATGAAGACCCTGGGTCTCAGCCCGGGCCTGGCGACGTTTCTCACGAGCACGGTGCTTACTCTTCTGACCACGGGGCATGACGGCGGTGGTCAGGGACCGCGGGCAGGAGTCTGGGCCAATAGACAGGTGATTGGGGCACCTGGAGGATGGAGAATGAGGTGACATCAGCACCTTAAAACAGGGAGATTCTACCTTCGCTTAATCAAAGGTGTCCTTCAGGACACTGCCCTAAGAACCCATAAGACTTCTGTTTTCCTGCTCAGCCTGTCCCCTGAGAATCCCGCAGAGGAAGAACAGAGGCCTTACGTTTCCTCTGTGTCCTCGCAGACCTGCTTTGGATTCACTGAGGTGACAACAGGTCCCGGTAGTGGGGTCCTCTCAGTTCATCTCCAGTATTACCACATCAAGTCCTGGCGGAGCCTGGGCACCCTTCCCTCTGCTACTCTGATGCAGACCTCCACATGATCCAGAAGCAAGCGAAGGGATGCCTCAGTCTACCTCCCTTCCAGGGGATACCCAGTGCTCAGAGCCCAGTAGGGTCTTTTCTACCCTGAGTTCACTGGGATCATCATTCATGGTCCTTACCTTGGCTCCTTAAAACGTTGGGCCCTATTCTCTATTTGCTAACTGGTGGCTGCACCTTCAGACTAGACATTTCCCCTCCCCTAGACTTGGTATCAAACAGTAAAGCAGGTGTTCAACCTCACAGCCCATCCCTGAGATTTCCTGGGCTGAAACCCAAGGGTTGGGACGGACGCTCTGAGTCCTCACTCAGGTTCCTCAACTGAGCTCCTGGTAGAGAACCTCCTCTTTCTCCTGAACTGAGGCCTGCGTGATAGTAAAAGCCAAACACCCTGTGTCCCAACAGGAGGAAGTGAAGATGACCTCATGTTACCAAACATGGTGTGCTAAGAATGGAGGCTGTTGCAGGCAGGTTGATGTCCCTGTGGTTCCATCCAAGATCCCAATTCAAAGGTAAACTGTTTTTTGCTTCTCTTTTCTTCTATATGTCTTTTTTAAAGCAAATTTATTTATTTTTAATGGAAGGATAATATCTTTACAATATTGTGTTATTTTCTGCCCCACATCAATATGAATCAGCCATAGGTATACTGTATGTCCCCTCCCTCTTGAAAGTCTTTCCCCCCTCCCACCCCATCCCACCCCTCTTAAGCTGTCAGAGCACTGGCTTTGAGCTCCCTGAGTCATAAAACGAATTCCCACTGGTTATCTATTTTACACATGGTAATGTGTACGTTTCCAATGTTACTCTCTCAGTCTGCCCCTCCCTCTCCTTCCCCCACTGTGTCCACGAGTGTGTTCTCTTTGTCTCAAACTCCAGGCTGCCCTGCAAACAGGTTCATCAGTGTCACCTTTCTGGATTCCATATATCTGCACTAATATATGACACTGGCTTTCCTCTTTCTGACTTAATTCACTTTGAATAAAAAACTAGGAATAAAACTACCACATGAGCCAACAGTACCACTACTGGGCATATATCCTGAGGAATCTAACCGAAAAAGACACTTGTACTCAAATGTTCACTGCAGCACTGTTTACAATAGCCATGACATAGACGCAACCAAGGTCTACATTTGACTCATGACAGGGTCTGAGATTTCTCCCTCTGTTGACCACTCCCTTAGCTGACCACTCCTTAGCCCACAGTGTGGACTGACATGTATTCTGCAGGTCTGCCAGGGATGACGACAGGGAGGATTTGGTCTGAATGACGTGGTGTGGAACATCCCCACAGCCCCCGACGTTCTCACCATGACCCCTCACAAATCTGAAACCCTCCCCTGCCAACCTGAGGCTGCCCGCTTTGACCTGGTCGCTCACTTCCCTGAGATGTCCCGGGAAGCATCATGTCAAGATGCCCGATTCTCCCAGGCCTGAAAACAGGGCTGGCGCTTTCTGTGGCCCCGTTTCTTAAGGAAGTGGCCCCCATCCTCACTCAGCGTCACAGCCACGAATCTCGTTGGAGACTAGGTCCCTTTGTTGAACTGGTTTTATTCCGTTAGAGCAAGGCTCTCACTGCCCCAGGACCACCTCCAGAGGACACCAGGGGGCACCACAATCGGTCAGCTCCACCTGGGGCCTCCTAGAGCCCCGTCTTGGGGAGCCGCTCAGTGTGGCCCCCTTGCGATGTTGAAGTCTGCTTATCAGTCCTCAGGGCCGTTATCCAGGTCCCAGACCTCCTCCGGGGGTAGCGTCCGGGCCACCCCCACAGACCTACGCCTTCGCCTGACACACTAGACCACGTTCAGCCGGTAGCTCTGAGGGGCCCACTAGAGCCATATCACTGGGGTGGGAAGTGCATGGGTCACTTTTATTACTGGGAGGGTTGGGAAAGTCCCTTCAGCTACATTCAGGCCCTCACCTTGGCTCCGGACGAGTCCTGGACACTAACTTTCCGCCAAACGGTCGCCGCGACTATCGGTCGAGCCTCTCGCTTTCAAAGCGGAAGTGGAGGGGAGCTGCGTACGGTCCTACGTGGGGTCTCCCAGGGACGACGGCAGGGGCGGCGTGCTACGGGAACCCCGGTAGCTCAATCTTCATCCGTCCCTGGATTCTCTCTCAGGGTCCTCCGTGTGCGGTGTTATCAGAGCCCTGAACGCCTCCATCTATGAACCCAAGTCCTCCAGCCCCCCAAACAGAGCCCTCGCCTTCCCAAGTCCCTAGCGGAGGGAATCAGGGCAGTGCTCTGAGCACCTCTGCTTGTCAGGAGGGGCACCACTCTGTAAGCCTCCCTCTTTGGGGGAGAGATCCTCTCATTAGCACTGGTCGTCCTCACCTTAAGTCTGGTTATGGTCAAGATGACACCCCTCTGCAGATCTGGGGCCCTATCCTGCTAAAGAAGGCCTTGCCCTCCCTGAGATCACACAGGTGGAATGAGGGGACCACTCAGAAGTAGCTCTTCCGGGTCTCTCGGAGCTAAGAATTTACAGAATGCTGTTTGGCTCCCTCTCCAGCGTTCCCCTCTAACACTCAGCATTGTCATCTGAGGTCCTGCTTGGGCTCAGGTTTCTCCACCCACGAAACTAGGCTGATCCTTTTAGACAGAGGCCTCACCTCGCTGAGAATTTCCAGACTGAAATCAACCTGATATCTGTGACCTGAGCATCCAGGGGAGCTCAGCGACAGAGATTTTCCAGGGCCTCCTTTGATACAGTGTGTGCTACTGTGAGTCCACTTTCACGTCCTCACATTGACACGTGACGAATCCTGTAACTCCACTCTCTGCTTTATGAAGCTGCTTGTCTTATATCAAGGTCCTAGTCTCCTTGAGAATTCCAAGTTGGAAGTCTGGGTGACCCTCATATGATAGTAGTCCATAAGGGCCTCCAAAACCAGGCAGTGAGGATGCAACTCGAATATTTATGGAGTCCTCTTGCTCAGCATCCTCACTGCACCTACCACAGCCTGGGAATGTTCCTTCTACTGATGTAAGATACCTCTTTGGGTCACCACTATAATCAGGAGTTACTGTCTCCACAGTCCTCTTTCATGGAGTTCTGATATCAGTTTCTGTCGCTTGATTAAAGGCTTCCTGGGAAATGCATATTCCTATGAGCACTTGAACAGTTACCCTCTAGCAAATCTTGGAGAAAATGGGTCTAAGTCCCAAAAGTGATGTAAGATTAGGAAAATGCAGCAGACGTCAAGGAACTCAGGACAGATGTTATGCTGTCAGAGAAAAAAGAGCTGATATATTCCTTCTCTTCAGCCAGATTTTGGGTGTGTGCTTAGTTGCTCAGTCATGGTCTACTCTTTGTAACCCCATGGAATGTAGCCTTCCAGGCTCCTCTGTCCATTGGGATTCTCCAGGCAAGAATCCTGGAGTGGGTTGCTCTCCTTCAGGGGATGTACGAAACCCACGAATCAAACCCAGGACTCCCACATTACAGGTGGATTCTTTACTTTCTGAGCCACCAGATTTAGGATAGTTCTAAAATCATTGGTCCAGTGATTAAGACTCCGTACTCCCAATGCAGAGGGCCCGGGTTCGATCCCTGGTCAGGTAACTGGATCCCACATACCAGAACTAAGAGTTCACGTGCCACAACTGAAACTTTCACATGCCACAACTAAAGAGCCTGCATGTGGCAAACAAAGACCCTGAGTGTCACAGCTAAGACCCAGAGCAGCCAAAAATAAATAAAAATAAATATTTTAATTAAAAAAATAAAGAATTTGCTTTCTACATAGAAGGATAGCACCTGATAATCTTGTAAGCCTTTGATGACTTGAGGGTGTCTGAATCTGCACATGCAGATGATCATATGGTTACTGAGCATTATCTTATCTCTTTCTCTCCTTTATCTCTCTTAATTATTTTGGTTATGTGTTATGTGGCAATATTGATGGTAGGAGAGTTTGGGGGAGACTGGATAGATGTATATGTATGGGTGAGTCCCTTCACTGTTCATCTGAAACTGTCACAATATTGTTCACCGGCTATCCCCAAGCAAAAAAATAAAAGTTCAAATTATGAAAAACAAAACTGCTTCCAGTGCAAGGGGTGTGAGTCCAAACCCTGGTTGTGGAATTAAGATCCCATATTTCAAGGGGCGGTCCCTAGATGGCGAAGGAATAGGATGGGGAGACCACTTTCTCCCCCACCAATTCATGGAAAGAACATTTGAATGCTGAGCAAATTCCACAAAACAACTTCTGAATGCCGGCAGAGGACATCAAGCACCTAGAAAGGCAGCCTATTGTCTTCAGAAGGAGGTAGGACAAAATATAAAAGATAAAAAGTGAGACAGAAGAGGTAAGGACAGAGGTCCATCCCGGGAAGGGAGGTTTAAAAAAGGGAGAAGTTTCCAAACACCAGGAAACACTCTCACTGGTGGGTCTGTGGCGAGCCTTGGAATCTCAGAGGACAACATAACAGGGAGGAAAAATAAAGAAATAAAACCCACAGATTACGTGCCTAATGGCAACTCCCAGCGGAGAAGCAGCCCAGACGCTGGCATCTGCCACTAGCAAGCGGGGGCTGGACAGGGAGGCGTGGGCTGCATTGCTTAGAGTAAGGACCAGGCCTGAATGCCCCGAGGGCAATCTGAGGGAACTGACTTGAGATAGCAACCCAGACTGTGGGATAGCTATCCCGCGAAGAGCCCTAACCTAAGACCCGGCCGGGCCCACTCACAGAGCAAAGGACTGAGCAGAGCTAGCCGGCTGCGGACCGGCCCATCCCCTGCTGCAGGCAGGCAGGCAGGCGAGGGCAGTCAGAGCCAAAAGTGGGCAATCACAGCTCCAGAGAGGCATCCTCTACCAAACTGCAAGCAGGCTTCGTTGCTAACCAAGACTTCTTGGGATTCTGGGTGGTTGACATCTGCCGGGAGGGCCGTAGCCAGAGATGAGCTCCCCAGAAGAGACACATGGCACACCTGAGAAGACGCACCCATTGTACACCCAGAAAACCGAGCGGCTGGGACGGGGGAGGCGATAAGATGCAGCCTACAACCGGGGGCGACTGCGCTTGCCAAGCACCTGGTCACCTGAGTTGCTCGGACCTGGGATGGGCACAAAACGAAGGCCTAACTAAGTCTGCGCCTTTGTGGGGTACCCTAGAACCTGAACCTGAGAGGCTTGGACCTGGGAAGTGCACGCAACCCAGGGCCCGCCTCAGAGAGTTCCCGGCAGTGCAACCTAGAGCCTGAGCAGTGTAGACTGGGAAAGCACACACACCGTGAGTGGGGGCAAACCCAGTGTGGCCGAGACACCGCGAGCACTCCCCACACACATCAGTGATATTTGTTTGCAGTGTTCCTCCCTCCCCACAGCACGACTGAACAAGTGAGCCTAAAAAAAGTGACCACCACCGCCCCCTTGTGTCAGGGTGGAAATTAGACACTGAAGAGACCAGCAAACAGAAGCTAATATAAACAGAGGGAACCGCTTTGGAGGTGGCAGGTGCAGTAGGTTAAAAACCCGTAGTTAAGTGACTTAGCAGCAGCAGTAGCAGCAGCACCGACTACATAGGAAGGGGCCTATAGATCTTGAGAAGTATAAGCCAGATCAAGGAACTGTTTGAAAATGAACTGACGCACACTGTCCACAACAGCTCCAGAGAAAGTCCTAGATATATTTTTACTATTATAATATTTTAATTAAAATTAAAAAAAAATTTAAGTCCTCTATTACTCCTTTAATTTTCATTTTTATAACCTACTATTTCCTTGCAATAAAAGACCCTATTTTTAAAGCAAACATCATATATATATATATTTTGTAATTTTTGTGACTTTGTTTTGTTTTTTAATATTGTATTTTTGAGAATCTAACCTAGATAGCATATTAAAAGGTACTTTGGCCACCTCATGCGAAGAGTTGACTCACTGGAAAAGACTCTGATGCTGGGAGGGATTGGGGGCAGGAGGAGAAGGGGACGACAGAGAATGAGATGGCTGGATGGCATCACCGACTCGATGGACATGAGTTTGAGTGAACTCCGGGAGTTGGTGATGGACAGGGAGGCCTGGCGTGCTGTGATTCATGGGGTCGCAAAGAGTCGGACACGACTGAGTGACTGAACGGAACTGAACTGGACTTCTACTCTAGATTTTTAATCTTTGCTTTTTGGTATTTGTTATCAATTGTGTAGCTTTAAGAACCCAATCTTCAGTACCCATTTTTACTTGGGAGCGAGATTAATGGCTTGATTGCTCTCTTCCCCTTTTGACTCTCCTTTTTCTCCACCAGGTCGCCTCTATCTCCTCCCTCCCCCTTCTCTTCTCTACCCAACTCTGTGAATCTCTTTGTGTGTTCCGGACTGTGGAGAACACTTAGGGAACTGATTACTGGCTGCATCTGTCTTTCTCCATTTGATTCCCCCTTTTATCCTCCTGGACACCTCTGTCTCCTTCCTCCTTCTTCCCTTCTCTGTGTAATTCCGTGAACATCTCTGAGTGTTGCAGACTGTGGAGAGCACACAGGGAATTGGTTACTGGCTAGCTTGCTCTCTCCCCTTTTGATTCCCCCTTTTCTCCTCCTGGTCACCTCTATCTCCCTACTCCCTCTTCTCCATGTAACTCTGTGTATCTCTCTGGGTGTCCCTTACTGTGGAGAAACTTTTCATCATTAGCCTAGATGTTTTATCATCAGTGCTGTATAGATGGGGAAGTCTTGAGGCTACTGTAAGAATAAGACTGAAAACCAGAGGCAGGAGGCTTAAGTCCCAATCCTGAGAACACCAGAGAACTCCTGACTCCAGGGAACATTAATCGATAGGAGCTCATCAAAAGCCTCCATACCTGCACTGAAACCAAGCACCGCCCAAGGGCCAACAAACTCCAGAGCAAGACATCCCATGCAAATTCTCCAGCAACACAGGAACATAGCCCTGAGCTTCAATATACAGGCTGCCCAAAGTCACACTAAACCCATATACATCTCAAAACTCACTACGGTGACACTTCATTGCACTCCAGACAGAAGAAATCCAGCTCCACCCACCAGAACACCGACACAAGCTTCCCTAACCAGGAAATCTTGACAAGCCATCCGTCCAACCACACCCACAGAGAGGAACCTCCACAATATAGAGGAACCACAAACTGCCAGAATACAGAAAGGCTACCCCAAACACAGCAATATAAGCAAGATGAAAAGGCAGAGACATACCCAGCAGGTAAAGGAACAGGATAAATGCCCACCAAACCAAACCAAAGAGGAAGAGATAGGGAATCTACCTGATGAAGAATTCCAAATAATGATAGTGAACATGATCCAAAATCTTGAAAACAAGATGGAGTTACAGATAAATAGCCTGGAGACAAGGATTGAGAAGATGCAAGAAATATTTAACAAAGACCTAGATGAAATAAAAAAGAGTCACTATACAATGAATAATGTAATACATGAGATCAAAAACACTCTGGAGAGAACCACCAGTAGAATAACGGAGGCAGAAGATAGGAAAAGTGAGGTAGAAGATAGAGTGGTAGAAATCAATGAATCAGAGAGGAAAAAAGAAAAAAAGAATGAAAAGAAATGAGGACAACCTTAGAGACCTCGCAGACAATGTTAAACGCCCCAACATTCGATCATAGGAGTCCCAGCAGAAGACAAAAAGAAAGACCATGGGAAAATACTTGAGGAGATAACAGTTGAAAACTTCCCTAAAATGGGGAAGGAAATAGTCACCTAAGTCCAAGAAACCCAGAGAGTCCCAAACAGGATAAACCCAAGGCAAAACACCCCAAGACACATATTAATCAAATTAACAAAGATCAAACACAAAGAACAAATATTAAAAGCGGCAAGAGAAAAACAACAAATAACGCACAAGGGGATTCCCTTAAGGATAACAGCTGATCTTTCAATAGAAACTCTTCAGGCCAGAAGGGAATGGCACGACATACTTAAAGTGATGAAAGTGAAAAACCTACAGCCCGGATTACTATTCCCAGCAAGGATCTCATTCAAATATGAAGGAGAAATCAAAAGCTTTACAGACAAGCAAAAGCTGAGAGAATTCAGCACCACCAAACCAGCTCTCCAAAAAATGCTAAAGGATCTTCTCTAGGCAGGAAACACAGAAAGAATGTATAAACTCAAACCCAAAACAACAAAGTAAATGGCAGTGGGATCATACTTATTAATAATTACCTTAAATGTAAATGGGTTGAATGCCCCAACCAAAAGACAAAGACTGGCTGAATGGATACAAAAACAAGACCCCTCTATATGCTGTCTACAAGAGACCCACCTCGAAACAAGGGACACATACAGACTGAAAGTGAAGGACTGGAGAGAGATATTCCACGCAAATCGAGACCAGAAGAAAGCAGGAGTAGCAATACTCATATCAGATAAAATAGACTTTAAAATAAAGGCTGTGAAAAGAGACAAAGAAGGACACTACATAATGATCAAAGGATCAATCCGAGAAGAAGATATAACAATTATAAATATATATCCACCCAACATGGGAGCACCACAATATGTACGACAAATGCTAACAAGTATGAAAGGGGAAATTAACAATAACACAATAATAGTGGGAGACCTGAATACCCCACTCACACCTATGGATAGATCAAGTAAACAGAAAATTAACAAGGAAACACAAACTTTAAATGATACAATGGACCAGTTAGACCTAATTGATATCTATAGGACATTTCACCCCAAAACAATGAATTCCACCTTTTTCTCAAGTGCACATGGAACCTTCTTCAGGATAGATCACATCCTGGGCCATAAATCTAGCCTTGAAGTGAAGTGAAGTTGCTCAGTCGTGTCCGACTCTTTGCGACCCCACGGACTGTAGCCCACCAGGCTCCTACATCCATGGAATTTTCTAGGCAATAGTACTGGAGTGGGTTGCCATTTCTTTCTCCAGGGGATCTTCCCAACCCAGGGATCGAACCTGGGTCTCCCGCATTGCGGACAGATGCTTTACCATCTGAGCCACCAGGGAAATCTAGCCTTAGTAAATTCAAAAAAGTTGAAATCATTCCAAGCATCTTTTCTGACCACAATGCAGTAAGATTACATCTCAATGACAGGAGAAAAATTATTAAAAATTCCAACATATGCAGGCTGAACAACACGCTGCTGAATAACCACCAAGTCATAGAAGAAATCAAAATATACATAGAAATGAATGAAAATGAAAACACAACAACCCCAAACCTATGGGACACTGTAAAAGCAGTGTTAAGGGGAAGGTTCATAGCAATACAGGCTTACCTCAAGAAACAAGAAAAAAGTCAAATAAATGACCTAACTCTACACCTAAAGCAACTAGAAGAGGAAGAAATGAAGAACCCCAAGGTTAGAAGAAGGAAAGAAATCTTAAAAATTAGGGCAGAAATAAATGCAAAAGAAACAAAAGAGACCATAGCAAAAATCAACAGAGCCAAAAGCTGCTTCTTTGAGAAGATAAATAAAATTGACAGACCATTAGCCAGACTCATCAAGAAAAAAAGGGAGAAGAATCAAATCAACAAAATTAGAAATGAAAATGGAGAAATCACAATAGACAACACAGAAATACAAAGGATCATAAGAGACTACTATCAGCAATTATATGCCAATAAAATGGACAACTTGGAAGAAATGGACAAATTCTTAGAAAAATACAACTTTCCAAAACTGAACCAGGAAGAAATAGAAAATCTTAACAGTCCCGTCACAAGCATGGAAATTGAAACTGTAGTCAGAAATCTTCCAGCAAACAAAAGCCCAGGACAATGGTTTTGCAGCTGAATTCTACCAAAAATTTAGAGAAGAGCTAACACCTATCCTACTCAAACTCTTCCAGAAAATTGCAGAGGAAGGTAAACTTCCAAACTCATTCTATGAAGCCACCATCACCCTAATACCAAAACCTGACAAAGATGCCACAAAAAAGTAAACTACAGGCCATTATCACTGATGAACATAGATGCAAAAATCCTTAACAAAATTCTAGCAAACAGAATCCAACAACATATTAAAAAGATCATACATCATGACCAAGTGGGCTTTATCCCAGGGACGCAAGGATTCTTCAATATCCTCAAATCAATCAACGTAATACACCACATTTTCAAATTGAAAGATAAAACCTATATGATTATCTCAATAGATGCAGAAAAAGCCTTTGACAAAATTCAACATCCATTTATGAGAAAAACCCTCCAGAAAGCAGGAATAGAAGGAACATACCTCAACATAATAAAAGTTATACGTGACAAACCCACAGCAAACATTATCCTCAGTGGTGAAAAATTGAAAGCATTGCCTCTAAAGTCAGGAACAAGACAAGGGTGCCCACTCACACTGCTACTATTCAACACAGTTTTGGAAGTTTTGGTCACAGCAATCAGAGCAGAAAAAGAAATAAAAGGAATCCAGACTGGAAAAGAAGAAGTAAAACTCTCACTGTTTGCAGATGACATGATCCTCTACATAGATAACTCTGAAGCCTCCACCAGAAAATTACTAGAGCTAATCAATGAATAAAGTTGCAGGATGTCAAATTAACACACAGAAATCCCTTGCATTCCTATACACTAACAATAGGAAAACAGAAAGAGAAATTAAGGAAACAATTTCATTCACCATTGAAACGAAAAGAATAAAATACATAGGAATATATCTGCCTAAACAAACAAAAGCCCTACATATATAGAAAACTATAAAACACTGGTGAAGGAAATCAAAGACGACACAGATGTTCATGGATTGGAAGAATCAATACAGTGAAAATGATTACACTACTCAAAGCAATCTATAGATTCAATGCAATCCCTATCAAGCTATTTTTCACAGAACTAGAACAAATAATTTCATAATTTGTATGGAAATAATGAAAACCTCGAATAGCCAAAGCAACCTTGAGAAAGAAGAATGGAACTGGAGGAATCAACTTGCCTGACTTCAGGATCTACTACAAAGCTACAGTCATCAAGACAGTACGGTACTGGCACAAAGACAGAAGTATAGATCAATGGAACAAAATAGAAAGCCCAGAGATAAATCCACGCACCTATGGACACCTTGCCTTTGACAAAGGAGACAAGAATATACAATGGAGAAAAGACAATCTCTTCAACAAGTGGTGCTGGGAAAACTGGTCAACCACTTGTAAAAGAATGAAACTAGAACACTTTTGAACACCATACACAAAAATAAACTTTCAGGAGGGGGAACTTATGTAAACCCGGGGCGAATTCATGTCAATGTATGGCAAAACCAACCAATATAATATTGTGAAATAATTTGCCTCCAATAAAAAATAAATTAATTACCAAAAATAAATAAATAAAGAACTAAATGTAAGACCAGAAACTATAAAACTCCTAGAGGAGAACAATAGGCAAAACACTCTCCGACACAAATCACAGCAGGATCCTCTATGACCCACCTCCTAGAGTATTGGAAATAAAAGCAAAAATAAACAAATGGGACCTAATTAAACTTAAAAGCTTTTGCACAACAAAGGAAACTATAAGCAAGGTGAAAAAACAGCCTTCAGAATGGGAGAAAATAATAGCAAACAAAGGAACTGACAAAGAATTAATCTAAAAAATATACAAGCAACTCCTGCAGCTCAATTCCAGAAAAATAAACGACCCAATCACAAAATGGGCCAAAGAACTAAACAGACATTTCTCCAAAGAAGACATACAGATGGCTAACAAACACATGAAAAGATGTTCAACATCACTCATTATCAGAGAAATGCAAATCAACACCACAATGATGAACCATTTCACGCCAGTCAGAATGGCTGCTATCCAAAAGTCTACAAGCAATAAATGCTGGAGAGAGTGTGGAGAAAAGGGAACCCTCTTACACTGTTAGTGGGAATGCAAACTAGTACAGCCACTATGGAGAACAGTGTGGAGATTCCTTAAAAAACTGGAAATAGAACTGCCATACGACCCAGCAATCCCACTGCTGGGCATATACACCGAGGAAACCAGAATTGAAAGAGACACGTGTACCCCAATGTTCATTGCAGCATTGTTTACAATAGCTAGGATATGGAAGCAACCTAGATGTCCATCAGCAAACGAATGGATAAGAAAGCTGTGATACATATACACAATGGAATGTTACTCAGCTATTAAAAAGAATACATTTGAATCAGTTCTAATGAGGTGGATGAAACTGGAGCCTATTATACAGAGTGAAGGAAGCCAGAAAGAAATATACCAATAAGTATACTAACGCATATATATGGAATTTAGAAAGATGGTAACGATAACCCTGTATGTGAGATAGCAAAATAGACACAGATATACAGAATAGTCATTTGGACTCTGTGGGAGAGGGCGAGGGTGGGATGATTTGGGAGAATGGCATTGAAAGATGTATATTATCATATGTGAAACAGATCGCCGGTCCAGGTTCATGCATGAGACAGGGCGCTCAGGGCTGGTGCAATGAGAGGACCCAGAGAGATGGGATGGGGAGGAAGGAGGGAGGGGGGTTCAGGATGGGGAACACATGTACACCCATGGCTGATTCATGTCAATGTATGGCAAAACCCCTACAATATTGTAAAGCAATTAGCCTCCAAATAAAATAAATTTTTATTAAAAATTCCCATGTTTCACATAGCAGTCAATCAATCAACAAAATGCCATCATAGGAAAAAGTGATGGGGATCCATGAAAGAAATAATTGATAAGCTAGATTTCATTCCCTTTAAACTTCTGCTCTGTAGAATTATACCATCAGGAGAACAAGATGATGAGCCATAGTCTGGGAGAAAATATCAGCAAAAGATGTATCTGATGAAGACTCTAACCTAAAATATACAAAGTACTCTTAAAATTAGTAAGAAGTAAACTAACATCTAATAAAATAAATGGACAAAAGATATGAACAGATCCTGAGGAATCGATTTTGGTACTTTGTGTCGATAATCTTCAGCATATGCACTTTCTTAACGGGGTTTTTCGTCTTATATACACATTAACAGGAACTGCACCAACAGATTTGTCGGTCTGGTTAGTGTTTTTCAGACCGCACCTTGGAGAGAGGGGCCTGAGAGGAATTATGTGCTTTCCCAATTTTCCCAACGGCTCTTTTGGATGATCTTGTGGGAGAAACACCTGCAGGCACAGTGGTGCCAAAAGTTGATATGATTGTCTGAATATGAACCGAGAGGACCCCCACCCTCCAGAATGGAGGGGGGTGTCCAGAAGGACTAGACTGGCCCATTGCTCCTCAGCCTCAGGAGGCAGCTGGCAGGGCTGGCAGGCTGAAGCCTGAGTCTCAATTATTTCGACAGTTTTCAGAGGACAGGGCGATCAGACCAGGAATCCTCTGGGTTCCTATAGCAGTGCCCACGTGGAAACCTGCAGAGTGGGCCTTCTTAAAGGCCGAGTGGTGCCTCCCTGCCGCAGGCACTCACACCCTCTCACCTCTCTCCTCTCTGCCCAGATCACACGCTGTTCTACCTGCACTCCTGACTGTTGTCGCTGACCACAGTCACCATGCCTCGGGGTCAGAAGAGTAAGCTCCACACCTGTGAGAAACGCCGCCAGGCTCACATGGCACCCAGGATCTGAGGGGCGCTCAGGTCACTGCCACCACGATGGAAGCACTCTCCTCTTCCTCCAATCCTAGTCCTGGGGTTGATGCTAAGGGAAAGCCTGGTACTAGGTCTTGTAATCATCTCAAGCATCCTCGGGGGGCCCTGGCCACCACCACTGTGCCTGCAGGTGTTTCTCCCACAAGATCATCCAAAAGAGCCGTTGGGAAAATTGGGAAAGCACATAATTCCTCTCAGGCCCCTCTCTCCAAGGTGCGGTCTGAAAAACACTAACCAGACCGACAAATCTGTTGGTGCAGTTCCTGTTAATGTGTATATAAGACGAAAAACCCCGTTAAGAAAGTGCATATGCTGAAGATTATCGACACAAAGTACCAAAATCGATTCCTCAGGATCTGTTCATATCTTTTGTCCATTTATTTTATTAGATGTTAGTTTACTTCTTACTAATTTTAAGAGTACTTTGTATATTTTAGGTTAGAGTCTTCATCAGATACATCTTTTGCTGATATTTTCTCCCAGACTATGGCTCATCATCTTGTTCTCCTGATGGTATAATTCTACAGAGCAGAAGTTTAAAGGGAATGAAATCTAGCTTATCAATTATTTCTTTCATGGATCCCCATCACTTTTTCCTATGATGGCATTTTGTTGATTGATTGACTGCTATGTGAAACATGGGAATTTTTAATAAAAATTTATTTTATTTGGAGGCTAATTGCTTTACAATATTGTAGGGGTTTTGCCATACATTGACATGAATCAGCCATGGGTGTACATGTGTTCCCCATCCTGAACCCCCCTCCCTCCTTCCTCCCCATCCCATCTCTCTGGGTCCTCTCATTGCACCAGCCCTGAGCGCCCTGTCTCATGCATGAACCTGGACCGGCGATCTGTTTCACATATGATAATATACATCTTTCAATGCCATTCTCCCAAATCATCCCACCCTCGCCCTCTCCCACAGAGTCCAAATGACTATTCTGTATATCTGTGTCTATTTTGCTATCTCACATACAGGGTTATCGTTACCATCTTTCTAAATTCCATATATATGCGTTAGTATACTTATTGGTATATTTCTTTCTGGCTTCCTTCACTCTGTATAATAGGCTCCAGTTTCATCCACCTCATTAGAACTAATTCAAATGTATTCTTTTTAATAGCTGAGTAACATTCCATTGTGTATATGTATCACAGCTTTCTTATCCATTCGTCTGCTGATGGACATCTAGGTTGCTTCCATATCCTAGCTATTGTAAACAATGCTGCAATGAACATTGGGGTACACGTGTCTCTTTCAATTCTGGTTTCCTCGGTGTATATGCCCAGCAGTGGGATTGCTGGGTCGTATGGCAGTTCTATTTCCAGTTTTTTAAGGAATCTCCACACTGTTCTCCATAGTGGCTGTACTAGTTTGCATTCCCACTAACAGTGTAAGAGGGTTCCCTTTTCTCCACACTCTCTCCAGCATTTATTGCTTGTAGACTTTTGGATAGCAGCCATTCTGACTGGCGTGAAATGGTTCATCATTGTGGTGTTGATTTGCATTTCTCTGATAATGAGTGATGTTGAGCATCTTTTCATGTGTTTGTTAGCCATCTGTATGTCTTCTTTGGAGAAATGTCTGTTTAGTTCTTTGGCCCATTTTGTGATTGGGTCGTTTATTTTTCTGGAATTGAGCTGCAGGAGTTGCTTGTATATTTTTTAGATTAATTCTTTGTCAGTTCCTTTGTTTGCTATTATTTTCTCCCATTCTGAAGGCTGTTTTTTCACCTTGCTTATAGTTTCCTTTGTTGTGCAAAAGCTTTTAAGTTTAATTAGGTCCCATTTGTTTATTTTTGCTTTTATTTCCAATACTCTAGGAGGTGGGTCATAGAGGATCCTGCTGTGATTTGTGTCGGAGAGTGTTTTGCCTATTGTTCTCCTCTAGGAGTTTTATAGTTTCTGGTCTTACATTTAGTTCTTTATTTATTTATTTTTGGTAATTAATTTATTTTTTATTGGAGGCAAATTATTTCACAATATTATATTGGTTGGTTTTGCCATACATTGACATGAATTCGCCCCGGGTTTACATAAGTTCCCCCTCCTGAAAGTTTATTTTTGTGTATGGTGTTCGAAAGTGTTCTAGTTTCATTCTTTTACAAGTGGTTGACCAGTTTTCCCAGCACCACTTGTTGAAGAGATTGTCTTTTCTCCATTGTATATTCTTGTCTCCTTTGTCAAAGGCAAGGTGTCCATAGGTGCGTGGATTTATCTCTGGGCTTTCTATTTTGTTCCATTGATCTATACTTCTGTCTTTGTGCCAGTACCGTACTGTCTTGATGACTGTAGCTTTGTAGTAGATCCTGAAGTCAGGCAAGTTGATTCCTCCAGTTCCATTCTTCTTTCTCAAGGTTGCTTTGGCTATTCGAGGTTTTCATTATTTCCATACAAATTATGAAATTATTTGTTCTAGTTCTGTGAAAAATAGCTTGATAGGGATTGCATTGAATCTATAGATTGCTTTGAGTAGTGTAATCATTTTCACTGTATTGATTCTTCCAATCCATGAACATCTGTGTCGTCTTTGATTTCCTTCACCAGTGTTTTATAGTTTTCTATATATGTAGGGCTTTTGTTTGTTTAGGCAGATATATTCCTATGTATTTTATTCTTTTCGTTTCAATGGTGAATGAAATTGTTTCCTTAATTTCTCTTTCTGTTTTCCTATTGTTAGTGTATAGGAATGCAAGGGATTTCTGTGTGTTAATTTGACATCCTGCAACTTTATTCATTGATTAGCTCTAGTAATTTTCTGGTGGAGGCTTCAGAGTTATCTATGTAGAGGATCATGTCATCTGCAAACAGTGAGAGTTTTACTTCTTCTTTTCCAGTCTGGATTCCTTTTATTTCTTTTTCTGCTCTGATTGCTGTGACCAAAACTTCCAAAACTGTGTTGAATAGTAGCAGTGTGAGTGGGCACCCTTGTCTTGTTCCTGACTTTAGAGGCAATGCTTTCAATTTTTCACCACTGAGGATAATGTTTGCTGTGGGTTTGTCACGTATAACTTTTATTATGTTGAGGTATGTTCCTTCTATTCCTGCTTTCTGGAGGGTTTTTCTCATAAATGGATGTTGAATTTTGTCAAAGGCTTTTTCTGCATCTATTGAGATAATCATATAGGTTTTATCTTTCAATTTGAAAATGTGGTGTATTACGTTGATTGATTTGAGGATATTGAAGAATCCTTGCGTCCCTGGGATAAAGCCCACTTGGTCATGATGTATGATCTTTTTAATATGTTGTTGGATTCTGTTTGCTAGAATTTTGTTAAGGATTTTTGCATCTATGTTCATCAGTGATAATGGCCTGTAGTTTACTTTTTTGTGGCATCTTTGTCAGGTTTTGGTATTAGGGTGATGGTGGCTTCATAGAATGAGTTTGGAAGTTTACCTTCCTCTGCAATTTTCTGGAAGAGTTTGAGTAGGATAGGTGTTAGCTCTTCTCTAAATTTTTGGTAGAATTCAGCTGCAAAACCATTGTCCTGGGCTTTTGTTTGCTGGAAGATTTCTGACTACAGTTTCAATTTCCATGCTTGTGACGGGACTGTTAAGATTTTCTATTTCTTCCTGGTTCAGTTTTGGAAAGTTGTATTTTTCTAAGAATTTGTCCATTTCTTCCAAGTTGTCCATTTTATTGGCATATAATTGCTGATAGTAGTCTCTTATGATCCTTTGTATTTCTGTGTTGTCTGTTGTGATTTCTCCATTTTCATTTCTAATTTTGTTGATTTGATTCTTCTCCCTTTTTTTCTTGATGAGTCTGGCTAATGGTCTGTCAATTTTATTTATCTTCTCAAAGAAGCAGCTTTTGGCTCTGTTGATTTTTGCTATGGTCTCTTTTGTTTCTTTTGCATTTATTTCTGCCCTAATTTTTAAGATTTCTTTCCTTCTTCTAACCTTGGGGTTCTTCATTTCTTCCTCTTCTAGTTGCTTTAGGTGTAGAGTTAGGTCATTTATTTGACTTTTTTCTTGTTTCTTGAGGTAAGCCTGTATTGCTATGAACCTTCCCCTTAACACTGCTTTTACAGTGTCCCATAGGTTTGGGGTTGTTGTGTTTTCATTTTCATTCATTTCTATGTATATTTTGATTTCTTCTATGACTTGGTGGTTATTCAGCAGCGTGTTGTTCAGCCTGCATATGTTGGAATTTTTAATAATTTTTCTCCTGTCATTGAGATGTAATCTTACTGCATTGTGGTCAGAAAAGATGCTTGGAATGATTTCAACTTTTTTGAATTTACTAAGGCTAGATTTCCCTGGTGGCTCAGATGGTAAAGCATCTGTCCGCAATGCGGGAGACCCAGGTTCGATCCCTGGGTTGGGAAGATCCCCTGGAGAAAGAAATGGCAACCCACTCCAGTACTATTGCCTAGAAAATTCCATGGATGTAGGAGCCTGGTGGGCTACAGTCCGTGGGGTCGCAAAGAGTCGGACACGACTGAGCAACTTCACTTCACTTCAAGGCTAGATTTATGGCCCAGGATGTGATCTATCCTGAAGAAGGTTCCATGTGCACTTGAGAAAAAGGTGGAATTCATTGTTTTGGGGTGAAATGTCCTATAGATATCAATTAGGTCTAACTGGTCCATTGTATCATTTAAAGTTTGTGTTTCCTTGTTAATTTTCTGTTTACTTGATCTATCCATAGGTGTGAGTGGGGTATTCAGGTCTCCCACTATTATTGTGTTATTGTTAATTTCCCCTTTCATACTTGTTAGCATTTGTCGTACATATTGTGGTGCTCCCATGTTGGGTGGATATATATTTATAATTGTTATATCTTCTTCTCGGATTGATCCTTTGATCATTATGTAGTGTCCTTCTTTGTCTCTTTTCACAGCCTTTATTTTAAAGTCTATTTTATCTGATATGAGTATTGCTACTCCTGCTTTCTTCTGGTCTCGATTTGCGTGGAATATCTCTCTCCAGTCCTTCACTTTCAGTCTGTATGTGTCCCTTGTTTCGAGGTGGGTCTCTTGTAGACAGCATATAGAGGGGTCTTGTTTTTGTATCCATTCAGCCAGTCTTTGTCTTTTGGTTGGGGCATTCAACCCATTTACATTTAAGGTAATTATTAATAAGTATGATCCCACTGCCATTTACTTTGTTGTTTTGGGTTTGAGTTTATACATTCTTTCTGTGTTTCCTGCCTAGAGAAGATCCTTTAGCATTTTTTGGAGAGCTGGTTTGGTGGTGCTGAATTCTCTCAGCTTTTGCTTGTCTGTAAAGCTTTTGATTTCTCCTTCATATTTGAATGAGATCCTTGCTGGGAATAGTAATCCGGGCTGTAGGTTTTTCACTTTCATCACTTTAAGTATGTCGTGCCATTCCCTTCTGGCCTGAAGAGTTTCTATTGAAAGATCAGCTGTTATCCTTAAGGGAATCCCCTTGTGCGTTATTTGTTGTTTTTCTCTTGCCGCTTTTAATATTTGTTCTTTGTGTTTGATCTTTGTTAATTTGATTAATATGTGTCTTGGGGTGTTTTGCCTTGGGTTTATCCTGTTTGGGACTCTCTGGGTTTCTTGGACTTAGGTGACTATTTCCTTCCCCATTTTAGGGAAGTTTTCAACTGTTATCTCCTCAAGTATTTTCCCATGGTCTTTCTTTTTGTCTTCTGCTGGGACTCCTATGATCGAATGTTGGGGCGTTTAACATTGTCTGCGAGGTCTCTAAGGTTGTCCTCATTTCTTTTCATTCTTTTTTTCTTTTTTCCTCTCTGATTCATTGATTTCTACCACTCTATCTTCTACCTCACTTTTCCTATCTTCTGCCTCCGTTATTCTACTGGTGGTTCTCTCCAGAGTGTTTTTGATCTCATGTATTACATTATTCATTGTATAGTGACTCTTTTTTATTTCATCTAGGTCTTTGTTAAATATTTCTTGCATCTTCTCAATCCTTGTCTCCAGGCTATTTATCTGTAACTCCATCTTGTTTTCAAGATTTTGGATCATGTTCACTATCATTATTTGGAATTCTTCATCAGGTAGATTCCCTATCTCTTCCTCTTTGGTTTGGTTTGGTGGGCATTTATCCTGTTCCTTTACCTGCTGGGTATGTCTCTGCCTTTTCATCTTGCTTATATTGCTGTGTTTGGGGTAGCCTTTCTGTATTCTGGCAGTTTGTGGTTCCTCTATATTGTGGAGGTTCCTCTCTGTGGGTGTGGTTGGACGGATGGCTTGTCAAGATTTCCTGGTTAGGGAAGCTTGTGTCGGTGTTCTGGTGGGTGGAGCTGGATTTCTTCTGTCTGGAGTGCAATGAAGTGTCACCGTAGTGAGTTTTGAGATGTATATGGGTTTAGTGTGACTTTGGGCAGCCTGTATATTGAAGCTCAGGGCTATGTTCCTGTGTTGCTGGAGAATTTGCATGGGATGTCTTGCTCTGGAGTTTGTTGGCCCTTGGGCGGTGCTTGGTTTCAGTGCAGGTATGGAGGCTTTTGATGAGCTCCTATCGATTAATGTTCCCTGGAGTCAGGAGTTCTCTGGTGTTCTCAGGATTGGGACTTAAGCCTCCTGCCTCTGGTTTTCAGTCTTATTCTTACAGTAGCCTCAAGACTTCCCCTTCTATACAGCACTGATGATAAAACATCTAGGCTAATGATGAAAAGTTTCTCCACAGTAAGGGACACCCAGAGAGATACACAGAGTTACATGGAGAAGAGGGAGTAGGGAGATAGAGGTGACCAGGAGGAGAAAAGGGGGAATCAAAAGGGGAGAGAGCAAGCTAGCCAGTAACCAATTCCCTGTGTGCTCTCCACAGTCTGCAACACTCAGAGATGTTCACGGAATTACACAGAGAAGGGAAGAAGGAGGAAGGAGACAGAGGTGTCCAGGAGGATAAAAGGGGGAATCAAATGGAGAAAGACAGATGCAGCCAGTAATCAGTTCCCTAAGTGTTCTCCACAGTCCGGAACACACAAAGAGATTCACAGAGTTGGGTAGAGAAGAGAAGGGGGAGGGAGGAGATAGAGGCGACCTGGTGGAGAAAAAGGAGAGTCAAAAGGGGAAGAGAGCAATCAAGCCATTAATCTCGCTCCCAAGTAAAAATGGGTACTGAAGATTGGGTTCTTAAAGCTACACAATTGATAACAAATACCAAAAAGCAAAGATTAAAAATCTAGAGTAGAAGTCCAGTTCAGTTCCGTTCAGTCACTCAGTCGTGTCCGACTCTTTGCGACCCCATGAATCACAGCACGCCAGGCCTCCCTGTCCATCACCAACTCCCGGAGTTCACTCAAACTCATGTCCATCGAGTCGGTGATGCCATCCAGCCATCTCATTCTCTGTCGTCCCCTTCTCCTCCTGCCCCCAATCCCTCCCAGCATCAGAGTCTTTTCCAGTGAGTCAACTCTTCGCATGAGGTGGCCAAAGTACCTTTTAATATGCTATCTAGGTTAGATTCTCAAAAATACAATATTAAAAAACAAAACAAAGTCACAAAAATTACAAAATATATATATATATGATGTTTGCTTTAAAAATAGGGTCTTTTATTGCAAGGAAATAGTAGGTTATAAAAATGAAAATTAAAGGAGTAATAGAGGACTTAAATTTTTTTTTAATTTTAATTAAAATATTATAATAGTAAAAATATATCTAGGACTTTCTCTGGAGCTGTTGTGGACAGTGTGCGTCAGTTCATTTTCAAACAGTTCCTTGATCTGGCTTATACTTCTCAAGATCTATAGGCCCCTTCCTATGTAGTCGGTGCTGCTGCTACTGCTGCTGCTAAGTCACTTAACTACGGGTTTTTAACCTACTGCACCTGCCACCTCCAAAGCGGTTCCCTCTGTTTATATTAGCTTCTGTTTGCTGGTCTCTTCAGTGTCTAATTTCCACCCTGACACAAGGGGGCGGTGGTGGTCACTTTTTTTAGGCTCACTTGTTCAGTCGTGCTGTGGGGAGGGAGGAACACTGCAAACAAATATCACTGATGTGTGTGGGGAGTGCTCGCGGTGTCTCGGCCACACTGGGTTTGCCCCCACTCACGGTGTGTGTGCTTTCCCAGTCTACACTGCTCAGGCTCTAGGTTGCACTGCCGGGAACTCTCTGAGGCGGGCCCTGGGTTGCGTGCACTTCCCAGGTCCAAGCCTCTCAGGTTCAGGTTCTAGGGTACCCCACAAAGGCGCAGACTTAGTTAGGCCTTCGTTTTGTGCCCATCCCAGGTCCGAGCAACTCAGGTGACCAGGTGCTTGGCAAGCGCAGTCGCCCCCGGTTGTAGGCTGCATCTTATCGCCTCCCCCGTCCCAGCCGCTCGGTTTTCTGGGTGTACAATGGGTGCGTCTTCTCAGGTGTGCCATGTGTCTCTTCTGGGGAGCTCATCTCTGGCTACGGCCCTCCCGGCAGATGTCAACCACCCAGAATCCCAAGAAGTCTTGGTTAGCAACGAAGCCTGCTTGCAGTTTGGTAGAGGATGCCTCTCTGGAGCTGTGATTGCCCACTTTTGGCTCTGACTGCCCTCGCCTGCCTGCCTGCCTGCAGCAGGGGATGGGCCGGTCCGCAGCCGGCTAGCTCTGCTCAGTCCTTTGCTCTGTGAGTGGGCCCGGCCGGGTCTTAGGTTAGGGCTCTTCGCGGGATAGCTATCCCACAGTCTGGGTTGCTATCTCAAGTCAGTTCCCTCAGATTGCCCTCGGGGCATTCAGGCCTGGTCCTTACTCTAAGCAATGCAGCCCACGCCTCCCTGTCCAGCCCCCGCTTGCTAGTGGCAGATGCCAGCGTCTGGGCTGCTTCTCCGCTGGGAGTTGCCATTAGGCACGTAATCTGTGGGTTTTATTTCTTTATTTTTCCTCCCTGTTATGTTGTCCTCTGAGATTCCAAGGCTCGCCACAGACCCACCAGTGAGAGTGTTTCCTGGTGTTTGGAAACTTCTCCCTTTTTTAAACCTCCCTTCCCGGGATGGACCTCTGTCCTTACCTCTTCTGTCTCACTTTTTATCTTTTATATTTTGTCCTACCTCCTTCTGAAGACAATAGGCTGCCTTTCTAGGTGCTTGATGTCCTCTGCCGGCATTCAGAAGTTGTTTTGTGGAATTTGCTCAGCATTCAAATGTTCTTTCCATGAATTGGTGGGGGAGAAAGTGGTCTCCCCATCCTATTCCTTCGCCATCTAGGGACCGCCCCTTGAAATATGGGATCTTAATTCCACAACCAGGGTTTGGACTCACACCCCTTGCACTGGAAGCAGTTTTGTTTTTCATAATTTGAACTTTTATTTTTTTGCTTGGGGATAGCCGGTGAACAATATTGTGACAGTTTCAGATGAACAGTGAAGGGACTCACCCATACATATACATCTATCCAGTCTCCCCCAAACTCTCCTACCATCAATATTGCCACATAACACATAACCAAAATAATTAAGAGAGATAAAGGAGAGAAAGAGATAAGATAATGCTCAGTAACCATATGATCATCTGCATGTGCAGATTCAGACACCCTCAAGTCATCAAAGGCTTACAAGATTATCAGGTGCTATCCTTCTATGTAGAAAGCAAATTCTTTATTTTTTTAATTAAAATATTTATTTTTATTTATTTTTGGCTGCTCTGGGTCTTAGCTGTGACACTCAGGGTCTTTGTTTGCCACATGCAGGCTCTTTAGTTGTGGCATGTGAAAGTTTCAGTTGTGGCACGTGAACTCTTAGTTCTGGTATGTGGGATCCAGTTACCTGACCAGGGATCGAACCCGGGCCCTCTGCATTGGGAGTACGGAGTCTTAATCACTGGACCAATGATTTTAGAACTATCCTAAATCTGGTGGCTCAGAAAGTAAAGAATCCACCTGTAATGTGGGAGTCCTGGGTTTGATTCGTGGGTTTCGTACATCCCCTGAAGGAGAGCAACCCACTCCAGGATTCTTGCCTGGAGAATCCCAATGGACAGAGGAGCCTGGAAGGCTACATTCCATGGGGTTACAAAGAGTAGACCATGACTGAGCAACTAAGCACACACCCAAAATCTGGCTGAAGAGAAGGAATATATCAGCTCTTTTTTCTCTGACAGCATAACATCTGTCCTGAGTTCCTTGACGTCTGCTGCATTTTCCTAATCTTACATCACTTTTGGGACTTAGACCCATTTTCTCCAAGATTTGCTAGAGGGTAACTGTTCAAGTGCTCATAGGAATATGCATTTCCCAGGAAGCCTTTAATCAAGCGACAGAAACTGATATCAGAACTCCATGAAAGAGGACTGTGGAGACAGTAACTCCTGATTATAGTGGTGACCCAAAGAGGTATCTTACATCAGTAGAAGGAACATTCCCAGGCTGTGGTAGGTGCAGTGAGGATGCTGAGCAAGAGGACTCCATAAATATTCGAGTTGCATCCTCACTGCCTGGTTTTGGAGGCCCTTATGGACTACTATCATATGAGGGTCACCCAGACTTCCAACTTGGAATTCTCAAGGAGACTAGGACCTTGATATAAGACAAGCAGCTTCATAAAGCAGAGAGTGGAGTTACAGGATTCGTCACGTGTCAATGTGAGGACGTGAAAGTGGACTCACAGTAGCACACACTGTATCAAAGGAGGCCCTGGAAAATCTCTGTCGCTGAGCTCCCCTGGATGCTCAGGTCACAGATATCAGGTTGATTTCAGTCTGGAAATTCTCAGCGAGGTGAGGCCTCTGTCTAAAAGGATCAGCCTAGTTTCGTGGGTGGAGAAACCTGAGCCCAAGCAGGACCTCAGATGACAATGCTGAGTGTTAGAGGGGAACGCTGGAGAGGGAGCCAAACAGCATTCTGTAAATTCTTAGCTCCGAGAGACCCGGAAGAGCTACTTCTGAGTGGTCCCCTCATTCCACCTGTGTGATCTCAGGGAGGGCAAGGCCTTCTTTAGCAGGATAGGGCCCCAGATCTGCAGAGGGGTGTCATCTTGACCATAACCAGACTTAAGGTGAGGACGACCAGTGCTAATGAGAGGATCTCTCCCCCAAAGAGGGAGGCTTACAGAGTGGTGCCCCTCCTGACAAGCAGAGGTGCTCAGAGCACTGCCCTGATTCCCTCCGCTAGGGACTTGGGAAGGCGAGGGCTCTGTTTGGGGGGCTGGAGGACTTGGGTTCATAGATGGAGGCGTTCAGGGCTCTGATAACACCGCACACGGAGGACCCTGAGAGAGAATCCAGGGACGGATGAAGATTGAGCTACCGGGGTTCCCGTAGCACGCCGCCCCTGCCGTCGTCCCTGGGAGACCCCACGTAGGACCGTACGCAGCTCCCCTCCACTTCCGCTTTGAAAGCGAGAGGCTCGACCGATAGTCGCGGCGACCGTTTGGCGGAAAGTTAGTGTCCAGGACTCGTCCGGAGCCAAGGTGAGGGCCTGAATGTAGCTGAAGGGACTTTCCCAACCCTCCCAGTAATAAAAGTGACCCATGCACTTCCCACCCCAGTGATATGGCTCTAGTGGGCCCCTCAGAGCTACCGGCTGAACGTGGTCTAGTGTGTCAGGCGAAGGCGTAGGTCTGTGGGGGTGGCCCGGACGCTACCCCCGGAGGAGGTCTGGGACCTGGATAACGGCCCTGAGGACTGATAAGCAGACTTCAACATCGCAAGGGGGCCACACTGAGCGGCTCCCCAAGACGGGGCTCTAGGAGGCCCCAGGTGGAGCTGACCGATTGTGGTGCCCCCTGGTGTCCTCTGGAGGTGGTCCTGGGGCAGTGAGAGCCTTGCTCTAACGGAATAAAACCAGTTCAACAAAGGGACCTAGTCTCCAACGAGATTCGTGGCTGTGACGCTGAGTGAGGATGGGGGCCACTTCCTTAAGAAACGGGGCCACAGAAAGCGCCAGCCCTGTTTTCAGGCCTGGGAGAATCGGGCATCTTGACATGATGCTTCCCGGGACATCTCAGGGAAGTGAGCGACCAGGTCAAAGCGGGCAGCCTCAGGTTGGCAGGGGAGGGTTTCAGATTTGTGAGGGGTCATGGTGAGAACGTCGGGGGCTGTGGGGATGTTCCACACCACGTCATTCAGACCAAATCCTCCCTGTCGTCATCCCTGGCAGACCTGCAGAATACATGTCAGTCCACACTGTGGGCTAAGGAGTGGTCAGCTAAGGGAGTGGTCAACAGAGGGAGAAATCTCAGACCCTGTCATGAGTCAAATGTAGACCTTGGTTGCGTCTATGTCATGGCTATTGTAAATAGTGCTGCAGTGAACATTTGAGTACAAGTGTCTTTTTCGGTTAGATTCCTCAGGATATATGCCCAGTAGTGGTACTGTTGGCTCATGTGGTAGTTTTATTCCTAGTTTTTTATTCAAAGTGAATTAAGTCAGAAAGAGGAAAGCCAGTGTCATATATTAGTGCAGATATATGGAATCCAGAAAGGTGACACTGATGAACCTGTTTGCAGGGCAGCCTGGAGTTTGAGACAAAGAGAACACACTCGTGGACACAGTGGGGGAAGGAGAGGGAGGGGCAGACTGAGAGAGTAACATTGGAAACGTACACATTACCATGTGTAAAATAGATAACCAGTGGGAATTCGTTTTATGACTCAGGGAGCTCAAAGCCAGTGCTCTGACAGCTTAAGAGGGGTGGGATGGGGTGGGAGGGGGGAAAGACTTTCAAGAGGGAGGGGGCATACAGTATACCTATGGCTGATTCATATTGATGTGGGGCAGAAAATAACACAATATTGTAAAGATATTATCCTTCCATTAAAAATAAATAAATTTGCTTTAAAAAAGACATATAGAAGAAAAGAGAAGCAAAAAACAGTTTACCTTTGAATTGGGATCTTGGATGGAACCACAGGGACATCAACCTGCCTGCAACAGCCTCCATTCTTAGCACACCATGTTTGGTAACATGAGGTCATCTTCACTTCCTCCTGTTGGGACACAGGGTGTTTGGCTTTTACTATCACGCAGGCCTCAGTTCAGGAGAAAGAGGAGGTTCTCTACCAGGAGCTCAGTTGAGGAACCTGAGTGAGGACTCAGAGCGTCCGTCCCAACCCTTGGGTTTCAGCCCAGGAAATCTCAGGGATGGGCTGTGAGGTTGAACACCTGCTTTACTGTTTGATACCAAGTCTAGGGGAGGGGAAATGTCTAGTCTGAAGGTGCAGCCACCAGTTAGCAAATAGAGAATAGGGCCCAACGTTTTAAGGAGCCAAGGTAAGGACCATGAATGATGATCCCAGTGAACTCAGGGTAGAAAAGACCCTACTGGGCTCTGAGCACTGGGTATCCCCTGGAAGGGAGGTAGACTGAGGCATCCCTTCGCTTGCTTCTGGATCATGTGGAGGTCTGCATCAGAGTAGCAGAGGGAAGGGTGCCCAGGCTCCGCCAGGACTTGATGTGGTAATACTGGAGATGAACTGAGAGGACCCCACTACCGGGACCTGTTGTCACCTCAGTGAATCCAAAGCAGGTCTGCGAGGACACAGAGGAAACGTAAGGCCTCTGTTCTTCCTCTGCGGGATTCTCAGGGGACAGGCTGAGCAGGAAAACAGAAGTCTTATGGGTTCTTAGGGCAGTGTCCTGAAGGACACCTTTGATTAAGCGAAGGTAGAATCTCCCTGTTTTAAGGTGCTGATGTCACCTCATTCTCCATCCTCCAGGTGCCCCAATCACCTGTCTATTGGCCCAGACTCCTGCCCGCGGTCCCTGACCACCGCCGTCATGCCCCGTGGTCAGAAGAGTAAGCACCGTGCTCGTGAGAAACGTCGCCAGGCCCGGGCTGAGACCCAGGGTCTTCATGATCAGGCCACCACATCTGGGGGAGAAGAGACCATGTCCTCCTCCCCTCCTGATTCAGAGAGCGCTCCCTCAAGCTCGTCTGCTGCTGGCTCCCCCAAGGGGCCTCAGGGAGCCCAAGGCACCACCAGTGCTGCTGCAGGTGCTGTTCGCAAAAGATCTGGTGTCGGTGGCGCAGCACGCTCAAGATCTGGTGTAGGTGCAGCAGCGCGCTCGAGATCTGGTGTAGGTGCCGAGGGCCAAGTTCAGGAAGGTGAAAATTCCTCCCAGGCTTCCGCTGCTGCTGAGAGCACTCACACAGATCTTCTGACCAAGAAGTCAGAAATGTTGGTGCAGTACATGCTGTTTAAGTATAAGGTGAGGGAGCTCATTAAGAGGTCAGAAATGCTGAAGGTTATCCACCGAAGGTACAGGGAGCAATACCCTGAGATCCTTAGCAGGGCCTCTGAGCACATGGAGTTTGTGTTTGGCATGGTGCTGAAGGAAGTCAGGCCCAACAGTCACTGCTATACCCTGGTGAGCAACCTAGATCTCCGAGACAGTGAGTCTATGAGAGGTGACTGGGGGCTGCCAAAGAATGGTCTCCTGATGCCGCTGCTGGGTGTCATCTACCTGAATGGCCACCGCGCCTCTGAGGAGGAGATCTGGAAGTTCCTGAATATGCTGGGCATCTATGATGGAAGAAGACACTTCATCTTTGGAGACACCAGGAAGCTCATCACAGAAGATCTGGTGCGGGAAGAGTACCTGGAGTACCGCCCGGTGCCCGGCAGCGATCCCCCTCGCTATGAGTTCCTGTGGGGTCCTAAAGCACTCACAGAAAGCAGCAAGACGAAAGTCCTGCAGTTTTTGACCAAGGTCAATGATGCGGTCCCCGACGCCTTACTGCCACATTATGAGGAGGCTTTTAGAGAGGAGTTAGAGAGCACTGGGGCCAGATCTGCAGCTAGTGCTGGCCCTTCTGCCTCGGCCAGACCGGGCACTTCTGCTGCAGCCAGGGCTGGCCCTTCTGCCTCAGCCAGGCCTAACCCTTCTGCCTCAGCCAGTGCTGGCCCTTCTGCCTCGGCCAGTGCTGGCCCTTCTGCCTCAGCCAGTGCTGGCCCTTCTGCTTCGGCCAGTGCTGGCCCTTCTGCCTCGGCAAGACCTGGCACGTCTGCTGCAGCCAGGGCTGGCACTTTGGCCTCGGCCAGGGCTGACGCTTCTGCCTCAGCCAGTGCTGGCTCTTCTGCCTCGGCCAGACCGAGCACTTCTGCTGCAGCCAGGGCTGGCACTTTGGCCTCGGCCAGGCCTGGCCCTTCTGCCTCAGCCAGTGCTGGCCCTTCTGTCTCGGCCAGACCCGGCACTTCTGCTGCAGCCAGGGCTGGCACTTTGGCCTCGGCCAGGGCTGACCCTTCTGCCTCAGCCAGTGCTGGCCCTTCTGCCTTGGCCAGTGCTGGCCCTTCTGCCTCGGCCAGACCTGGCACTTCGGCCTTGGCCAGGGCTGACATGTCTGCCAGGGCCAGGCCTGGCCCTTCTGCCTCAGCCAGTGCTGGCCCTTCTGCCTCGGCCAGACCCGGCACTTCTGCTGCAGCCAGGGCTGGCACTTTGGCCTCGGCCAGGGCTGACCCTTCTGCCTCAGCCAGTGCTGGCCCTTCTGCCTCGGCCAGACCTGGCACTTCGGCCTTGGCCAGGGCTGACATGTCTGCCAGGGCCAGGCCTGGCCCTTCTGCCTCAGCCAGTGCTGGCCCTTCTGCCTCGGCCAGACCCGGCACTTCTGCTGCAGCCAGGGCTGGCACTTTGGCCTCGGCCAGGCCTGGCCCTTCTGCCGCAGCCAGTGCTGGCCCTTCTGCCTCGGCCAGACCCGGCACTTCTGCTGCAGCCAGGGCTGGCACTTTGGCCTCGGCCAGGGCAGACCCTTCTGCCTCAGCCAGTGCTTGCCCTTCTGCCTCGGCCAGTGCTGGCCCTTCTGCCTCGGCCAGACCTGGCACTTCGGCCTTGGCCAGGGCTGACATGTCTGCCAGGGCCAGGCCTGGCCCTTCTGCCTCAGCCAGTGCTTGCCCTTCTGCCTCGGCCAGACCCGGCACTTCTGCTGCAGCCAGGGCTGGCACTTTGGCCTCGGCCAGGGCTGACCCTTCTGCCTCAGCCAGTGCTGGCCCTTCTGCCTTGGCCAGACCCAGCACTTCTGCTGCAGCCAGGGCTGGCACTTCGGCCTCGGCCAGGGCTGACACGTCTGCCATGGCCAGGCCTGGCAATTCTGCCTCAGGCAGGCCTGGCCTTTCTGCTGTGCCCAGGCCTGGCCCTTCTGCCTCGGCCAGTGCTGGCCTTTCTGCCTCATCCAGGCCTGGTCCTACTGCCTCGGCCAGTGCTAGCACTTCTGCCTCAGCCAGTGCCCACTCCAGGGCCACGTCCAGCCGCTCATCTCGCCCCTAGTATGGTCTGAAGCCTGCTCTTCACTTTGTGGTTGCAAAAGCCTGTCAACCTGTGTTCCTAATATGCATCAATAACTTGTTGACTTCCCCCCCCAAATTTTCAGTATTACGTTTTTCAACAGAATATTTAGTTAGTGATAAAAGTATATTAGTTACATGGGTACACACTGTTTGCTGTTTGTCAAATTTAGGAGTAAGAGTTTTGTTTGATGAAATACATATTGTAAATCCTTAAATCACATGTGATCCAGGATGAGAATAACATCACTTTAGGATAAGAATATGCTTAGAAATGTGAAAGACACCACACTAAGAGGCTGAGAACACTGATACATAAATAGAGATATAGCTGAAAGCTAGTCAGTTTTTGGTTTACTTTCCTCTCTGTTTAGTCTCCCTTTTTGTAAAGGTAAAAGTTATATACCTGGATCTGCTTATGTTTTTCAAGAATGTTTGAGAATATAAATTATCGCAAATGATTTATTCGTGGTGCTTTTTTTACACAAACATTAATTGAGCATCTGCCCTTAAGAAGTCTTCATGCTTATACTGGTGATATTTAGTCAACAATGTCCCAGCCTCTTCCCATTCAATTATAGTCTCTCAGAGAAGCTATCATTCTATGGAAGAGGCCGAGATGCTCTCCAACTCTAGAAGAAAAGAATAAAGGGTAAAGTGGGGTTGGAAATTACTTCGTTTTCATTGGCAGGCAAGATTTTTGCTAGATCCAGGAGGTTGGGTATTTTCTTTTCCTTCAGTTAGAATGCTGCAGAGTACCTGATATCTCTTAGATGCAAAAAAAAATAATAATACCAGTTGATGTAATCCGAGCTGTTTATCTGAGGTCAAGATAATCATAGTAATAACTGCCATTGCCCCTAATGCCTCAGTAGAGTCAAGCACCGTGGCAGATGCTTTCTGTAAATACATATATTCCACCAGTCCAACAAGACGGGGCTTATCAAACACAGTTCACCATGGAGAGCCCGAGGCTCATAGAGATAGTGTTTGATTTTTGCTGAAATATTTCAGGCTGCTAAATGACAGAGCTGGAACTAGACTCCTGCTCTATAAACTACTATAGCACTCACACTATTTTCACCCCCCACCCCAAGACATACATACCCTTCTCTTTTTTTTTTTTAACAAGTGCTTTTAACATTTGATATTTAATTTCCTTTTCCTTATTTATTTATTTGGCTGTGCTGGCTCTTAGTTGTGGCACGTTGGGTCTACTTCCCTGACCAGGGATCGAACCTGGGCCCCCTGCATTGGAAGCCTGGGGTCCTAGCCCCTGGACCACCAGGAAAGTCCCCACCCTGTATCTTTTATCTCATGGTTTTTCTCAGTACTTCAAAATTTGTCCTAGGTGATAAAAAAGAATGCCCTTGTGCTCAAGCTACTGGATCAGAATGTGCTGCCAGAGCAGTAAGAACACCAACTATATATAACAAAAAGTACATATCCCTTATTCATTACTCACAGATAAATGAGACAGTATTCAGTGCCAGTGTAAGCATGTACGTTGGCCATATTAGATAACCTCTGCACATCATGCTTACAGTCTCTTGCCGGTAGAAAGTATATCAGAAGAGAAATAACATGAGAGTCTTCACCTGGCTGATGAGGAGATAGATTGATCTACTTTTTTTCCCTGATGGGTGACCACCTTTCCTGGGACTCCTTGGGCTCTAGCTTCTCCATCTCCCATCACTCCTAGGACGGGGACCCATTCTCTGTAGCAGTGCAGAGCAGACACGGCTCAAGAGTTTGCAGAGATGTATAATTTCTCCAGAAGCCTTTAATCCAAGACACCGAAAGCCAGATGAGGTCCCCATGTAGGAGGATTGAGGAGAGCAACACCCCAGAATATAGGGGTTGGTCACTGGGACAGCACTCCCAACTGCTCTCAGACACAGAGGATCTCAGAACTGTTAGGCTAAGCGTAGCCTCGCTTATTCTTCAGGCTTCTCAGAGACCTAAGAAACTTGGTCTCGGTGCAGAGTTCTGAGGTTGGATAGGAGTGAGGATCAATCTCTCAGAAGTGACGGTGGTTAACCTGAATGAGGGTGATAGAAAGACCCAGCCACAACAGTAGCAACCTGTAAAGACCAGTCCTCATTGGCAGGCCCATAAAGTCCAGACCAATCCAGGCTGCTGTGGTTAACACTCTCAGCTCAGGTCCCGGTAGGTGGGGACTTTGGGAATCAGCAGAGAATAGAGCCCCAGGAAGGTGCAGAGTCAAAGTGAGGACCCAGGCTGTGCGCATGAAGCCCCTCAACCCCAGCCGACGGGGCTTCACATAGTCCCTCTGCTCCAGTCAGCCCTGGGAAGCATAGGTAAGTTCTGGCCAGCTCAAGGGCCCCTTGACTTCTGCCTGGTTGGTGTCAAGGAGGTGTGGACCTTGGTTTATAGGCTGGCTCTTCATCAGAGAGTGGAGATCCCAGGCATGACGTTTGCACAGTCCTGTATGAGGAGTGTGGCAGCCAACTACCCCATTACAGATAAATTCTTAGAAAGTCCTGCAAATGTATTGGGCCCTGGGAGGGAGCAGTCAGGGCTTTCAGACTAGGTTTATCCCTTGTTTTCTGAAGGCGGATGGCTTCAGGGCCTTAAAGTCCTTGGACTAATGGAGGGAGCCTCTATCAGCTGAGGAAGGGTACCCAGTACCTAACAGGAGTCAACAGATGATACTGACCAATAACAAAGGATCCCTCCCAGAAAGAAGGGGGCTACAGAGGGCACTGTCCCTGTTGTCAGGCCTGAGACTGTGCCACTTAGGCCTGGTGACATGGTGAGTCCTACTCACTTCCTCCCAGAGGATCACATGGCGGTAACAAACCTCATCCTGATCAAAGGGAGCAGCCTAAGCTCAGCAGAAGGAGGATTTCCAGGTTGTGCCAGAAGTCAAGGTAAGGACCCTGAAGACTGAAAAGACCACCTGCCTCAAAACAGTGGGGGCAGAACATATTCCTTCCACTACCGTTAGCCTTGGAAGACCACGGGCTGGGTGCCCCATGAGGCAAATTCCACTTCTACCTTGAGAGTCTCAGGGAATTGGAGGCCTGATTGGAGAAGCATTAAGGCAATTAAGGGAATATGTCCAGCTTATTTCCAAGTCAGACTGAGGATGGTAAAGAATGTGGGAACAGACATACCAGGATGTCCACACAGAATCCTCCCTACTGTCAGGCTAGAAGGCCCCAGGCAGAGTTGTCAGGCCAAGGGGGCCCTTCAGTTCTGACCAAGGAGTAGCAGGAAAGTTAGGGTTTTGTTCTGATGGTGGTGGTCCCATGTTAACAAGGGGGAGTCTTGGGCTTGGCTGAGAGTCAAATTTGGGACCCTGACTTGGGGCCCTGAGAGGAACCATCTGTCGTCCTCAACCAGCTTCCAGAGTTTTCATCTTGTGAGACTATTGGCAGGCATGGCTAATAAGGCTAGTTAAGGCCACCCTTATTTCTTCCTCCAGGCTCACAGGGAGGTATGGGTCTTACTCTGAGGAGATAGGCCCGAGATCAAGATGGAGGGGATTCCCCAGGCCCCACCCGAATTCAAATTGTGGAGCCTGAGTGGAGACTGAGGGGTCTACCCATCCCTGAACAGAGGGGACAAAAGAGAGTCATGCCTTACCCTTTGATGTCAGTTCTAGAAGATCAGGGCATGGCTGTCAGCACTCTCCCGAACTTCTTTATCGCACGCCTTTTTGTTATTATTGAATTGCTAAGTCATGTTTGACACTTTGGTGACACCATGGACTGTAGCTCACGAGGCCCCTCTGTCCATGAGATATTCCAGTGGAGAATTCTGAAGTGGGTTGCCATTTCTCCCCCAGGGGATCTTCCCGACCCAGGGATCAAATGTATGTCTCCTGCAGTTCCTGTACCACAGGCGGATACTCTACCGTTGAGCCACCAGGGAAGCCCTGTATCAGGCATAAGGAAGGTGAGATCTTGGTTGGAAAGTGCAGCCACAAGTCATGAAAAGGGAAGGATATGGTGCCTGCTAGGCACTGCGGCAGATACTTTACAGTTAGCGCCAAGGCCACCAGTCCTTCCAGACCGGGCTTAGCACACTCCATTCACAGTTAGAAGAGCTGAGGCACTGTCAGTTTAAAAACGTGACAAATTTCCCATGGCTGGTAAGTGACAGGGATGGTCGTAGGCCCTTGATTTGAGTTAGTCTAAAGCTCACCCACTCTCTGCTACAAGCCTGAGCTGAACTTATGCCCTTAATTTCCTTTCTATTCTCATTACTGCGGAATGCATATGAAGAAATAAGAAGAGGGACTCTCATGTCCAACTATTATATTGTAAGACATAGCCAGAGCAATAATAATGATAGCAAAATATATGTGACATATGAAGAGAGGAAAAAAGAGATATTATTCGCTGACAATAGGATCATCCATCCATACATATTAGGTCTCAGATAAACGTAAAAGATCTGAAAGCTTTAGAGATTCAGATAAGCTCAAAAGAGCAGGATTAAAAAAAAATCATCTCAGCCATTTCTTTGTATAAAGACATATCTATTAGATCTAAAATATAAAGTTTATTTATTAGAACAGAGGCTCCCTGAGAAGTCTGGCTGCAAGAGAGAAGGGACAGGTTACCATGTTTTGTTTCCCTCACAGGGCTCTACCTGGACCCCCTTCCTTATGCCATGGATTTTCCCATCTCTCATCACTCCTAGGACAGGGACTCCTTCTCTGCAAGGTTTGGAGTAGGGAAACTGATCGGGGCTTTTCAGGGATGAGGCATTTCCCAAGAAGCCTCTCATCTAAGGGGAAAAGCCTATAGGAGGACACCGTGCATCTGGTCTGAGGAAAGAAACACCCCAGAATACTAGGTGTAAGAAGGTTCCAGGCAGGGCTCTCAAGCTGAACATCTCCTTGCTGTGTTGTCACAGTATAGTTGTCAGGGTTTGAGACCTTAGACCTAAGGAGGGCAAACTCAGGTCACAGAAGGAATTGTCAGATATAAATGTGAAGCCCCTTCATTTCAATGTGAAATGAAGTGAAAGAAATAGCCACCCAGAACCACTGGGGTTCTGTAGCATCCAGTTCCTGATATCAGCCCTGGGAGGTCCAGAATTCCATCATAGGATGAGGAACAGAGAGGCTTTGAGAGCTGAGAAAGAGAGAGAGCTACTGCCATGAGCAGGACACATTCCGGATCCAAGTCCACCAGTTCCTCCCACATAGTGACATCGAGGGCAGACCCTTCATCTTGTGATTGAAAAGAGAAGTAAGTATTCCAAGTAGCTGAGTGCCAAGGTGGAGCTGAAGGGAACACATTTCATGTCTTTTTTTGTTCTTGCTTGACCTCAGTAACTGGGAGATGTATCTTTTTCTGTTTAGGGCTTTCTTTCTGATACTCCTAAAATACTATTCCTTATAATTGAAGGTTTATTTGACATCCATATCTGTGTTTATGAACAAAGTATATCCCATTTATTGCTGTATTTCAGTATAGGTATAAAGGTTTTGGTATTTTGTATAATGAATCAGAAATCCTTGGATCTCCTTTAGTGGTTCAGAACAAGACATGTCAAGAGAGTTGGGATTTGCTTGCCAATGTGAAAGAGCACTGAGTAAAATTGTTGGTATCAGAAAATAAAAGGGTCCTGACTGAGTGGCATCTGCAATACAGTGGAACAGGAATTCCCAGCCCCTTTCCCTACAGCAACCCAGATTTCAAAGTTGTATAAGTAACAAAATACCTTTATAGAAGGTCCAGAATGCAATTAAGAAATTGCAGTGCCACAGGTAAGCATATAGCTTAGATCAGCTGCCCATGACATGGGTAAGCACAGCAACTTGACTTTATTGGCATCAGCCCTTGTCTCAGGCTGGCACAGTTCAGTACCAAGAGAGATTGTGAGCTTTCTTGGTGGGGGAAAGTGAGAGTGGGGTAAATGTTCCGAGTGTCCAGGAAAATGTTAGAACTAAGAAATGAATTCAAGAAAGCTGCAGGACACAAGATAGCACACAAAAATGAGTTGTGTTTGTAAACACTAACAACAAACTATCTGGAAAAAGAAATTAACAGTTCTATTTCAAAAACGTCAAAAAGAGTAAAATACTTAAGAATAAACGTAACGAAGGAAGTGAAAGTGCTATACAGTAAAAGCAACAAGACATTGATGGAAGAAGGTGGAAAAGACACAAATAAAAAGATGTCCCAAGTATATTTACTGGAAGAATTCACACTATTAAAATATTCATACTACCCAAAGTGATCTACAGATTTAATGTAATGTGTGTCATAATTCCAGTGGAATTTTCCAGAGAAATAGAAATGCTGAAATTCATAGGAAACCACAGAAGACCTTGAGTAGACAAAGTAATCTTGACAAAGAGGAGCAAAGGTGGAAGCATGGGACTTCTTGACTTGAACTATAGTACAAGACAGTGTGATACCAGCATAAACATAGACACACAGACCAACGGAACAGAATAGACTCTAGAAATAAACACACTCATATATAGGCATGTAATCTTTGACAAAGGCACTAAGAATACACAACGGAAAAAACATACATCCTCAATCAACAAATAGTGTTGAGAAAATTGGATATCTGCATGAAAAGAGTAAAACTGGAGTCTTAGCTTACGTCATACAAAAAAAAAAAAACGCAAAATGGATTCAAGACTTAAAAATGAGACCAGAAACCATAAAACTCTTAGAAGAAAACATGGGGGAAAGCTCCTTGTCATTGGTCTTGGCAATGTTCTGGGTGTTTTGTTTTTGTTTTTGTTTGAATTTTGTTTATTCGTTTCTAATTTGACAGCAGAAACCCAAGCAAGAAAAACAAAAATAAGTTGGATTACTGCAAAGTAAAAGATTCTGTATAGCAATGGCTATGATCAACAAAATGAAAAGGTGAAATAGGAGAAAATATTTTCAAGCCATATATCTGATGAATTAATATCTAAAACATAAAAGGAAGTCCTGCAGCTCCATAACAGAATAATTAATTAAAAATAACTTTAAAAATGAGCAAAGAACCTAAATATTTTCCAAAGAAGACATACAAATGGCCAACAGCTCTGTGAAAAAGGGCTCAGTATCACTAATCATCAGGGAGATGATGATCCACACCACAATAAGTGATCACCTCGTACCTGTTGGGAGAGCTGTTATCAAAAAGCCAAGTGATAAGAAGTGTTGGCAAGGGTGTTGAGCAAAGGGAACCTTTGCACACGGTTGCTGAGGATATAAATTGGCACAGCCACTATGGAAAACAGTGTGGAGGTTCCTCAGAAAATTACAACTAACTATCGTATGACTCAGCATTTCTACTTCTGAGAATGCAGTTGACCCTTGAACAACACAAGATTGAACTGTGGAGGTCCACTTACAGATGAGTTTTTTTTCAGTAAATACATTGGAAAACTATTCCGAGTTTTGAGATAACCTGAAAAAATTCACAGGTGACATGCATAGCCTAGAAATGTAAAAAATTAAGGAAAAGGTGTCACGAATGCATACAATTTATATAGATACTAGTCTATTTTATCACTTACTACCATAAAAGATACACAAATATGAAAAGGTTAAATTTATCAAAAGTTATGCACACACATACACACGCACACACACAGTTACGGACCATGAATAGCACTATTCATCCCGGACGAGCGATTTCTATAGTAAACTGTGATCTCAAAGTGATCACTGATAGTCCATGGGTATTTTTCATTGTGTTTAGTACAATACCGTAAGCCTTGAATAACACCATAGGACTCAAATGAAGTGCCCCTAGTGGTGCTGGAAGTGCTCACAAGAAACAGAAAGAAGTCATGACTTTATACAAAAAGTTGAATTGCTTGTTATGTACCACAGTTTGGGTCTGCAGTCGCGGTTGCCACCATTTCAAGATGAATGAATTCAGCATAAGGATCACTGTAAGAAAAAGAACAGGAAATGTATGAAGCCATCACTGCAGCTACACCAGCAGGTGTGACAACCTTGTGCTTTTTTGTGAAATACCTTTTTATCTTGTATTGAAAATATAGCGTGTAGGTGGGTGCAGGATTGCTATAAGCAAGGCATATCTATAGACTTTAATATGACTGAAGAAAAATCAAAGTCATTATAACAACCTAAAGCAAAATGGTGGTAAAGGATCTAAAGCTGGAGAATTTTATGCCAGTAAAGGATGGTCTGTCAATTTTAGAAAGAGGTTTGACTTAAAATATCAAAATGATAGGAGAAGCAGCTTTTGAGAAATCAAGAGGCAACAGATGCATTCCCAGATGCCATTAAGAAAATCACTGGGTGTTAATCTTGTATCCTGCAACTTTACTAATTCATTGATAAGCTCTAGTAGTTTTCTGGTAGCATCTTTAGGCTTTTCTATGTCTAGTATCGTGCCATCTGCAAACAGTGCCAGTTTTAGTGGTTTTCCAACTTGGATTCCTTTTATTTCTTCTCTTCTCTGATTACCACAGCTAGGACTTCTGAAATCATGTTGAATAAACGTGGAGACAATGCACATCCTTGAGATTTTCTTATTAAGTGGAGTCAGACAAAGACAAATATCACATCACTCATATGTAGAAATACAATTTTTAAAAAATTGATACAAAGGAACTTATTTAAAAAATAGAAACAGACTGAACAGATCTCAAAAATTAACCTATGGTTGCCAAATAGGAAACATGGTAGGGAGGGATAATTCATGAGCTTGGGATGAACATATACACATACTGTATATAAGGTAGATAACCAGCAAGGACCTACTGTACAGAGGAGGAAACTCAATATTCTCTGATAACTTATATGACAAAAGATTGTTTAAAAGAATGGATATATGTATATATATCACTGAATCACTTTGCAGTACACCTGCAACTAACACAACATTGTAAATCAACTCTACTCCAAGAAAATTTTATTTATTTATTTATTTTTATGCGTATTTATAATTTTTTTATTTAATTTATTTTTTTTTTACAATATTATATTGGTTGGTTTTGCCATACATTGACATGAATTCGCCCCAGGTGTACATGAGTTCCCCCTCCTGAACCCCCCTCTCACCTCCCTCCTCCCTTTATCCTCCCTCTGGGTCATCCCCGCACACCAGCCCCGAGTATCCTGTAACATGCATTGACCCTGAACTGCTGATTCGTTTCACATATGACAACATACATGTTTCAATGTCATTCTCTCAAATCATCCCACCCTCACCCTCTCCCACAAAGTCCCAAAGACTGTTCGATACAACTGTGTCTCTTTTGCTGTCTCGTATACAGGGTTATATTTCCATCTTTCTAAATTCCATATATATGTGTTAGTATACCATATTGGTGCGTTTCTTTCTGTCTTACTTCACTCTGTATAATAGGCTCCAGTTTCATCCACCTCATTAGAACTGATTCAAATGCATTCTTTTTAATGGCTGAGTAATACTCCATTGTGTATATGTACCAAAGCTTTCTTATCCATTCGTCTGCAGATGGACATCTAGGTTGCTTCCATGTCCTGGCTATTATAAACAGTGCTGCGATGAACATTGGAGTACATGTGTCTCTTTCAATTCTGGTTTCCTCGGTGTGTATGCCCTGAAGTGCGATTGCTGGATCATATGGCAGTTCTATTTCCAGTTTTTTGAGGAATCTCCACACTGTTCTCCATAGTGGCTGTACTAGTTAAAAAAGAAAGTCACTGAGGAGAAAACATCTGTCTGGACAGGTTTTAATGCAGAGGAAAGTGCCCTATGCTGGGGGAAATGACACAAAGTACATGCATTGGTAAGGAAGGGAAGTGAACTCCAGGATTTGAGACAGAATGAGATAGGCTAATTCTATGATTTTGTGCAAATGCCGTCAGGTTTCTGTTCAAATGATCAGGACTCCCCTTACCTATAGAGCTGCTAACCCTGAGCCTTCAAGGGAAACGATAAACACCATCTGTCAGTCTTTTGGTTGGACAACGAGAAGGCCGGACAGCAGGAACCTTTGGGGGCACTGGTTTCATCAGTGCTTCATCCCTGAATTCAGGAAGTACCTTGCCAGTTATTGACTGCCTTTTCAGATTCTTTTGATATTGGCCAATGCGCTGGCCACCCGGAACCCCGGGAGTTCAACACTGAAGGTGTCAAAGTGTCTCCTTTCCCCTAAACACAACATCTCTATGTCAGCCTATAGATCACAGGGTCAAAGGGACCTTTCAGGCTCATTACATAGGGTACTCTATGAAAATGATGGTCAATGCAATAGAAGAGAACCCTGATAGAACATCATGAAGTCTGAAAGGATTAAAAGACTGAAGATGTGATTCTTGTCACACACACACACACACACACGCAAAAGCCTGTGAAAGCCCAAACAATAAATTCCTGCTAAAGAAAACTGTCCAGGTGTTGTGCATGCCTTCACAGGATGTATGACAGAGTCAGTCAAGGAAATCATGAAAGAGACTGTGGATATGACATGAAAAGGTGGGAGGGAGTGAAGAGTCCCAAAATATGGATCTTGGAACAATCCAAGGGCTAAGAGACATTACACCTGAGAAACTAACAGAATACAACTTGATGGACATGATTGGTTCCAAACCGGAGCTGGATGATGAAGAATAAGACATAGAAGAAGCAGTGCCAGAAAACAAGCAGACATTAGACAATCTGGCAGAAGCGTTCTGAGTCCTCAAGGCTGCTTGTGACTTTTGTACGGCATGGACCCTTCTATGATAAGGGCACTGAAACAAAAGCAAATGGTGGAAGGAGGACTGATAACACACAGAAACATTTTTAGAGAAATGAAAAAGCAAAATCTTTGGAGAGAAATTACAATGTATTTCCATAAAGGTATACTGAGTGTGCCTGCTTCCCCTGCCTCCCCTTCCACCTCCTCCGTTCTTCCATCTCTGCCACTCATCAAGGTCAGGCCCTCCTCTTCCTCCTCCTCCTCCTCAGCCTACTCAGCAGGAAGGTGGTGGGAATGATGAACTTCATGATGATCCACTTCCACTCAACGAGCAGTAAATAATCGTCATGCCATACAGGTAATAATCTTATCTGTTGAGTATGTGTGTGAGTGTCTTTGTGCTAAGAGCTAATAACTGTATGGCAAGGACTGTATGAGATGCTTTTGTGTCATCATCTTCATCATCACCACCAGCTAAGTGTTCGTCATGTAGAACATTGCGTGCAAGACTTGTATTGAAATGGATAGCCTACCATTGCATAGGCAGAAGGTGAGTGATATTTAATATAAAATTAGTAATCTTTTCATTTTATTATTGTTTTATAA
>NC_142489.1:9737623-9818349 GCF_049115385.1 Moschus berezovskii
GTGTTCTGGCCTGGAGAATCCCATCGACTGCATAGTCCGTGGGGTCCCAAAGAGTCAGACACAGCTGAGCAGCTTTCTGTTTCAAACAATGCAAGAGGGTTTTGCTTTTTTCCACAGCCTCTCCAGCATTTATTGCTTGCAGTTTTTTTTGATGCTGGCCTGACATTTGTTCATGCGCAACAAGCTGCTGACGGGCTTGCAGGCCAGGAGGTGCAGGGGGGGCGTCTGGGTCGGCAGGGCCATGACTGAGTCCCGCACGCTGTACCCACAGCAGGAGCTCATCGAGAGCCTCGGCCGCAAGCTGCAGGTGCTGCGGGAGGCGCGGGAGAGCCTGCTGGAGGATGTGCAAGCCAACAGCGCGCTGGGCGCCGAAGTAGAGGCCCTGGTCAAGGCCGTGTGCAAGCCCAACGAGTTTGACAAGTTCCGCATGTTCATCGGGGACCTCGACAAGGTGGTGAACCTCCTGCTGTCGCTGTCCGGCCGCTTGGCCCGCGTGGAGAACGCCCTCAACAACCTGGACGACAGCACGCCTCCGGGCGATCGGGTACTCCCCGGGAGGCAGGATCGGGGGAGGGCCCGCGGGGTGTGGAGGGAACGCCTGGAAGCCTCGCTGGGCCGGCTGTCCAGCTGGTTGCAGAAGGTCTTGTTCTCTCTTGCTGTCTCCCTTCTCGTAGTGGGGAGTTGCTCCGAGACTCCCCAAGTTGTTCAGTTACCCAGTTGGGTCTGACTCTGCAACCCCGTGGACCGCAACACACCACGCCTCCCTGTATATCAGCGTCTCCCCGAGTTTTACTCAAACTCACGTCCATCGAGTGGGTGATGCCATCCAACCATCTCATCCTCTGTCATCCCCTTCTCCTCCCGGCTTCAGTCTTGCCCATCATCAGGGTCTTTTCCAGTGATTCAGTTCTTGGCCAGAACATGCTAGCATTATTTTATATGTTCAGACTCACGTCCGCTGAGTCGGTGATGCCATCCACAGGCTTACTAGTTAGCATCGTGGACACTGAGGGAGTCCCCCACGGGGGACCGTGCCTGTGGTCCTCCTGGGCCCTGAGCCTTCACTGTATCCCTCGGGATCTCCACGTTAGGTCCACTCTGGTTACGCTTGATGAGCTTCGATTTCCTAGAACCAGAGGCAGCAGTGGTCTGCAGCCTCCTCCAGGTTGAGCTTAGGGGCCAGGCCTCCACTGTGACCAGCGCTGGGGGAAACTGTCGATGACAGGCACGCTAAGGAGGGCAAAGAGACAATGTCTGGTTGTGGGAGGCTCCTCTGTCTTTCCAGATAGAAAGCGGGACACGTGGGCCAGACGGATACAGGACGCCCTCCCTCCAATCGGGAGCTTGTAGTCTCCAGGGATGGCAGCTGATCTCTGTAGCCCCTGTTTGGAGAATCAGCTGAGGTCTCTTATGGTTGGAATTAATGAATTGCAATGAATCCTACTCTCACTCACACTGACAGGTCAGGGTGTTCTTTAGCAGGGGGCAGGTGGCCCTGAAAGGTAGTGCAGGCCATGGATACTTTCCAGGCTCCAGACCAGGGAAGCAGTTTCTGTTTTCACCGCGCCCCCCGCCTCCCCTCGACGCCCACCAAGCAGCAGCCCTGTGCCTCTGACCTCTCCTCAGGGCCCCTCCACCCCGATGATGCTCCGTCGGGGCTGGGGGAGGCCGTTCGGGTCACCAGGTGGCGGAGGATCGGGAGACTCTGCTGGCCTCGGAAACTGGGACTGAGGAAGGGACCTTCCCTGGTGTGTGCCAGCCGCCAGGTGGAGACTGTTTAATGCTGTTCCTCCCTCCCTGACTTGTTTTCACAGCAGGTTACCTACGGGAGGGCAGGGAGGGTAGCTGTGCGCCCCGATCTAGGAGTGGGGGCATCTGTGTGCCGCAGAGTAAGGAGCCAGGGCAGCTACACGACCCACCCGGCCCCAGCCCCCGCCTCCGGTCTCTCTTTTTCCAGCTCCTTGACCTCTTCACCGTCTGCCTCTACTGGTGCCGGAAGGGTTTAGCAGTCCTGCTCTGGGAGATCTCTTTAAATGCACTGCTTTGCCCCCATCCACCGTGTTGTGAGGGAAACGCCTTGGGCACACACAGGTCCCCCCAACCCGCGAGTCCTTTGCTGCCTGCGCGCGTCTCCCAGTTTTGGACTTTTCCGGGCGCGGATGGCTCTCATGTTCTTACGGGTGTATCTGGGCGGCTAGTGGCGAGGGGGCGGGGGATGTATCCAGGTGCCTCCTGCGGGGAAGTATCTGCGCGCCTCCTGTGCGGGAGTGTATCTGGGTGCGTCCTGCCGGGATGTAGCTGGGCGCCTCGTGTGCGGGGGTGTATCTGGATGCCTCGTGGGGGGGTTGCATCCAGGCGCCTCACTGTTCAGGCGGTGGGAGGCGCTGGCCAGCCCCCCTCCCCCCTCGCCGGGTCCCCAGCAGGCTTGTGTGTCTTCTGTCTGTCCAGCAATCCCTGCTGGAGAAGCAGCGCGTCCTGATCCAGCAGCACGAGGACGCCAGGGAGCTGAAGGAGAACCTGGACCGCCGGGAGGGCATCGTCTTCGACATCCTGGCCAGCTACCTGGGCCCCGAGAGCCTGGCGGACTACGAGCACTTCGTCAAGATGAAGTCGGCGCTCATCATCGAGCAGCGCGAGCTGGAAGACAAAATACACCTGGGTGAGGAGCAGCTGAAGTGCCTGTTGGACAGCCTGCAGCCCGAGAGAGGCAAATGAGGGCGCACCCACCCCCCCACCCACTCCCCGGAGGAGGAAGAGGAGGATGCGGGATGGGGTTGGAGTCGTCAGCTCTGGTCCTGTGGATGCAGCTGGAAACCGCAGCCTGTATTTACGTCCTGTCGATGGGGGTCGGGGGCTGGGGGGGGGGGTTGTCCTCTCATGGCCAGGTGGCCGTCAGCAAAGCAATAACTTCCATGTGTGCGTTTGGCGTGAGTTCTTAATGCTTAGGTTCCCTTTCGGAATGCAGAGCAGAGTGGCTCCCCCCACCCCTTGGCAGCGGTGGTCCGGAAGCGTCCCCACGTGGCGCGGGGGCTCGGGTGTGCCATGCGCGCCTGCACACCAGGGTCACCCACGTGGCTTCTGCCGGCCATGCGTGCGGGCAGTCAACTGCGTCCTCCCGCGCGGGAAGGAACGAGCGCGTGTCTAAGAAGCTGCGTGTGGGTTGGACGGGGTGGGTTTGCCTGGCGCACGAGCTGTCCAGTGGACCACGGGAGGCGCCAGAAGTGTTGCACCGTTCCTTGTGTCTGTCCTGTAAGGATGACCCCGACCCAGCAAAAAAAATAATGAGGACGAGCATTATTTATTAATGTGTTAGGAGAATAGTTGTCCATGCGGTTTAAAGACCAGCTGTGAAATGAGGAGCTTTCAGCACGCTAGGTTCACTCATGGTGAAATCGCCACTTGCACAGTGTGCGTGCTTTAAGGAAGGCACACGCAGAAGGGACATACTGGCTTTTGTTCTTCTGGGATGGCACCCGCGTGCGAATGGTATTTTTCCTGCAAAGTGAGATTCCCTGGCTGAAAATATGTCCGGAGGGTATGTGCTTGCGAGGTTTGTTTTTTTTTTTCTTAAGGACCCTGAGATAGTTTCCTCACCCCGCGCCCCCCCAACATTTCTTTGGTATGTATATGATCCTGATTATAATTGGCAGCTCCTCTCTTGTTGCTTCTCTGGATTAGTTATGGCAGTGTCAAGGCCACATTTCCTCTAAGAACCCGTGGTTCTGGCTTTCCAGAGGCCCTGGTGGACCACACAACTCCCAGACCTGGTCTTTCTCCACCACAGAGTTGACCACTGCCTGTTCCCCGTTTTATCGTTTGATATCGCAAGGTGATCAAGAGAGTCTGTTCACTAAAGAAAACACTGTTGAGCTGTTGTTTTCCAGGTCATGACTGGGAGAAGATAACTTGCAGATCCCGAGTGTTGCATTTGCATTCAGAATGTATAAAGATCTTTTCCGGGTTAACAGTATGAAAACAGCCCAGTTAAACCATGAGCCAGAGACTTAAATAGACACTTCACCAAAGAGGTTATATGCATGTCAGTAGGCACGATAGGTGTTTAGCCCCTCGTGGCTTGGTTCTCAAGGTCTGATTTTTAACCTGATCGTCTGTGTTCCGTCCCATTTGAGTGAGATGCCTGCATTTTGGTGGGAGAAACCCCAAGATAACTTCATGTCGGGGTGATATTTGGAGGTCAGATCACGTTGCTCCTTGTTTTCTCTTACGCCTGTGAAAGGAGTTTTCCGGTGGGTGGGGAGATAGCCCTTTGTCACCGGTGGCCGGCGCCTTACCAAAGACAGAAGCACACAATGTCTTTTTAAAGGACACTGCTCCACACCCATGGAACCAGAAGGACAAGCTGGGCTGGCCGCGTTGATATCTCTGCAGCCCTGGAGGGAACTGACCTGGCAGGCTTCAGTGATGCTGGCAATAAACATTGCTTTGGCAACCCACCCACGCCAGAGAGAAAGGCCTTCTTCTGCACTTTTTATTCTTCTTAAATTAAGCTGTTCCTGACTTGAAAAACCCCTCTTCTGCCAGTGAAGCGTCGTCCTCCTCCCCACGCACTATGGTCACTTGCTATGAAAATGTGTCACGGCAGAAAACAAAGCTATTTGTCCACGGAGCCCACCCCTCATCCCCCGCTTCCTCCCTTGGGGAGACAACCACAGTGATGTCAGTGTGTTTTGATTTTCACAAAGCTTTTATCTGTGATTCTTGCCCTTGTCATACAGTATTGTGATCATTTTGATGATACGTCTGTAAAATGTGAAAATACGAGTTTTTGCTTGTATCCAGCTTTTCGGTGTCTTTTGAGAATGTGGTCTTCTACACAACAATACACAGGGCGCTGATGTCCTTTAAACGAAGCCCATAGAATCACAACAGTCCTGTCTATTTCCCCATCTGCCTCATAAATGTCTGGTTGGCGGGGACCCAGAGATTGCAGTGAGTCAGTGTGCAGAACTTTGTATATAGCTGTATTACTGCGTATACAAACAATCTGGTGCTAACATTTCTCCCGTGGCATTCCTGGGTGGTGGCTGATGGCTCACCCCGGGTCATTGCTCAGCTGAGACGTGCTCTCTGTATCTCGAGGTTGCAGTCAGGGGCCTTGCTGGAGACTTTGATCATGCCGCCCACCGTGGAAGATGTGTACTGGTTTCATGCTCAACACTTAACACTTACCTCTCACCAGATTGTCCTGCTTGACCTTAATACAATAAATGGTGTCTTTCAGTGAATGGAGCGTTTCTCTGTCTTGCATCTTTTTTAAGAATTGGAACGTCCTTCCTGTATGTCTGATCCTTCAGCCAGTGATAAATCGTGGGGTTGAATCTGTGTATGCAGGTGTTGGACTGTTTCTGCCTGTTGGGTTCAGGCCAGTCAGTCTGCAGCTGGGAAAACATCAGGGACACAGGTTTTACCAGTCAGCTGTTGCCACAGCCATGCTGTGTAACAACCGCTATAAAATCGCAGCAGGGTGCTGGGAGAAGTACTCCTTTAGAGGAGGAATTGGTAGATCATTCTGCTCCACGTGCCTGTCATCTGCCTCCCGGCACCAGGCCTTTGGCCTGGGCACATCCATGGCACATGACCGGGGAACAAGCTCAGTCACATGGGTGCTTGCCCTGGGTGTGGTTATGGCGCCCCCGCTAACCTTCCATTGCTGCAGCAAATCCCGCAGCCCAACATGGAATCCAGAAGGCACGGCGTGTGCTCCACCCCACGACTACAGGGAGCTGTGAAGCACTGGGGCCATTGGTGGAGCCCCGTCATCTCCCACGCTGGGTGCTGATACGGAGCAGCACCCTGTGGTCCAGGACCTGGAGCCAAGCCACCTGTGTCACTTGGTTGTGAGCGGGCGCTAGCCTCTGTACCCCTCAGCTTCCTCCTTCCCAGCCCTTGGGAGAGCAAATGAACTGATAACATCAACCCGCTTGGAACACACCTCTGGTGCGGTCACTGCAGCCTGGGTCTGGAGGAGAAGCATTCTCTGCGCCCGGACGCCCCCTGTCGGAACCACCAGAAGACAGATGACAGCTGCTCCTGGTCGGCAGCGGACAAATGCTTCTGTTTTCGGAGCAGGTTGGTGGAACCCGGAGGTCAATCAATTGAGAGAGAGGCAGTCTTCCTTTTTGTTTTTTTTTTTGAGTAATTTTGCCTGTTGAATTTTGGCTGCTCAGGGTCTTGCTGCTCGGGGTTTTGTCTAGAGGTGGTGTGCAGGCTTCTTGCACTTGGGCCTCAGTAGTTGTGGCACGTGGGCTTAGTTGCTCTGTGGCAGCTGGCGTCTTCCCGGGTCAGGAATCAAACTCTTTGTCTCCTGTCTCAGTGGATTCTTTACCACTGAGCCACCAGGGAAGCCCGAGAAAGTGTTCTTGGTAAGAACTATTCAAATGTAGGAGGTGAATTTTTATTTGGGATGGGGGGAAAAAAACATTGTCACAAACTTAGGGACTTTAAGAAGCACACAAATACTACATACATTATTATTATTATGCTTCTACAGGGTCACTCCCGCTTGTCTCGTGAGTTCTGAAAGGATGGAGGGATTTGTCCACGAGGGCGGTGGAGGTGCAGTTGTAGGCTGGGGGCGGGGTGTGTGGCTGTGGGAGCCAGTGGTTCTCTTGCCATGCTCCGCGACCCGTGGACTGAGATGCTCAGACTTCTGCCTCTTAGGCGAACCACCTTGGGCATGCTGAGTCAGTCTCGGGCACGGGGGCACGGGAGATGCTGTCTGCATCCTCACACCTGTGGCTTGACCAACCACAGAGCCACCACACCCTGAAAGCCCAGGCATTCTGGAGGGGAGGGAGAGGGAAATGTTTCCTGCATTTCCCATCAAAAGAGGAGAACCTCACACGTTGCGTGTGTACACAAATAGACTGTGTGCTGAGTCACACTGAGCCAGGTGAAACATCCCACGACACCCCAACCCGTGTCATTCCCCTCCTCCACCAGATCCCCAAAATGCCTGTGACAGCTCCAGTGCCCTCCCCCTTCGTGAAACCTAGGAAGTGGGGTGCAGAGGAAGGCAAAGAGGAAAGGTCCTTAAAACATTGTCACAAACTTAGGGACTTTAAGAAGTACACAAATGCTACATACGTTTTCTTTTTTTTTTTTTTGGCTGGCAGTGAACCCTCCTTTCTCATCTCAGCACAGCCTAGGGCAGAGGAACAGCGCTGGAGGCCCCCATCTTGTAAGGGTCGTGCAGGGGGAGGCCTGCCCCTTTCAGCTCAAGGTCAGCCTGTTTCTAGTTTACACCCGCTTAGGAAAGTCAAGCGTGAGGCCTCCCTGACGGCGTCGTGCAAGCAGGACCGGACCCCGTGGGCAGGGGCCCTCCAAGCACATGGTCCATGGCCGCAGGAGCAACGCCGGACACTGTCTGAAGGACGTGCCAGCAGAGGACACTGTCTCCCTTCGGAGGTGTCCTCTCCACAATGCATCAGACAAACCCAAAGTGGGTGAGAGGCTTTTTATTAAAAAAAAAGCTGACCAGTTCCCTTAAAAGGTGCTGAGGCGATGAAGGTCCACCGGAGGGGCAGCTCAAAACTGGAGGGAATGAAGACGCCTGACGCAGAGACAGCGCAGCCTCAGCACCGCGCCCTCCACCCCCGCGGGGAGATGCTGGGCCACGGCAGGAAGAGAACCAGCCTGATGGTGGGAGAAGTCTGAATAAGGTGTGTAGATCACTGTGTGGTCAACGCGAAGTCCTTTTTAATTTTACTGAAGTATACTTGATTTACAATGTTGTGTTAATTTCTTCTGTACAACAAAGTGACTCACTTATATATGAACACATGCTTTTTTTTTCGTATTCTTTTCCATTATGGTTTATTACAGGATACTGAGTATACCTCCCTGTGCTGCATAGTAGGGCCATCTCGTTTATCCATCGTGTGTATATATATATATGTGTGTGTGTATGTGTGTCCAGTTTAGTTCAGTCGCTCAAGTCGTGTCCGACTCTTTGCGACCCTATGGACTGCAGCACGCCAGGCCTCCCTGTCTATCACCAACTCCCAGAGTTTACCCAAACTCAGGTCCATTGGGTGATGCCATCCAACCATCTCATCCTCTGTCGTCCCCTTCTCCTCCCGCCTTTCCCAGCATCAGGGTCTTTTCCAATGAGTCAGCTCTTTGCATCAGGTGGCCAAAGTATTGGAGTTTCAGCTTCAGCATCAGTCCTTCCAATGAACACCCAGGACTGATCTCCTTTAGGATGGACTTGTTGGACCTCCTTGCAGTCCAAGGGACTCTCAAGAGTCTTCTCCAACACCACAGTTCAAAATCATCAATTTTTCGGTGCTCAGCTTTCTTTATAGTCCAACTCTGACATCCATGCATGACTACTGGAAAAACCATAAGCCTTGACAAGATGGACCTTTGTTGGCAAAGTAACGTCTCTGCTTTTTAATATGCTATCTAGGTTGGTCATAACTTTCCTTCCAAGCGTCTTAATTTCATGGCTGCAGTCACCATCTACAGTGATTTTGGAGCCCAGAAAATGAGAGTCTGCCACTGTTTTCACTGTTTCCCCATCTATATACATATAGGTTTATCCATCCTATATATATATAAAAGTGGTTGCTAATTCCAAACTCCCAGTCTTTCCCTCCCCTCCCCCTTGGGAACCATAAGCCTGATCTCTGAGTCTGTTTTCTTTAATCCATGTGTTGATTTCTGTTGTATTTTAGATTCCACATTTAAGTGATATCATATGGTATTTGTCTTTCTGCCGCTGACTTCGTATGATCAGACCCATCCATGCGGCTACAGACGGCATTCTTTTGGGTTTTTTAATTTATGGTTGAGCAATAATTTCTCTGTGTATATGTTCCACATCTTTATCCATTCATCTGCTGCTGGACATTTTGTTTGATTCCATGGCTTGGCTATTGTGAATGTGGTATGAACATAGGAATGTATGTCTCTTTTTGAATTAGTGTTGTCTGGATATTTGCCCAAGGATGCGATTGCCGGGTCATAGGGTAGTTCTACTTTTAGTTTTTTAAGGAGCCTTCATACTCTTCTCCGTAATGGCTGCACCAATTTACATTCCTGCTAACCATGTTGGAGGGTTCCCTTTTCTCCACACCTTCTCCAGCATTGTTTGTACGTTTTTTTAAGGATGGCCATACTAACCAGTATGGGCGGTACCTCACTACAGCGTTGATTTGCATTTCTTTAATAATTAGCGGTGGTCAAGGTGAATTCCTTGATCGCCAGCGTCATGCTATGGTGACTGGTGTCATTTCCACTTGGTTAATCTTGGGTGAAGAATGTGATCTTGCTGTTGCACTTAGTCGCTCAGTTGTGTCGGACTCTTTTCCACCCCGTGGACTGTGGCCCACCAGGCTCCTCTGTCCATGGGGTTTCCCAGGCAAGAATACTGGAATGGGTTGCCGTGCTCTCCTCCAGGGGATTTTCCCAACTCGGGGAATCGAACCCAGGTCTCCCACATTGCTGGCGGATTCTTTACCGTCTGAGCCACCAGGGAAACCCCGAGAACACTGGAGTGGGTAGCCTATCCCTTCTCCAGGGGAACTTCCCAACCCAGGAATCGAACTGAGGTCTTCTGCAAGAATATGTGGAGATGTGCTATTTGCAACTTTCTTCTGTTTTTTTTTTTTTTTCTAGAAGCGAACAGTTTTTTCCGAAGGAAAAGGTGCTCAACTGGTTGCTTTCCACAATTTCAAAGGAGGATTTCCTTCTGTGCCTTCTCACTGGAGCACTTTCTTCCGGTGTGTGAGGGGAGGTTTAAAGCTGAATTGGGAATAGTTCTTAACAGGAAGGCCAGCACCGAGCTGGGGCCCTTGGACCTCTTGAGTTTTCAGAAGACTCTTGCCTTAAACTGTCAGTAAGTGCTGGGGAGGGTGCTTATCTGTGCTTGTCCAGGTGGGTAGCTGATGTGGACAGGAGCAGTGAGTGTGGGCAGCCAGCCCATGGGGCCCGGGGGAGGGGTGTGGGGTGGGGCGTGCACAGCCAGGCCCGGAGAGGCAGGGCGCGCGCACCAGGCCGCCAACACCACACCCTGGGTGCTCAGAAGGCAGACTTCAGTGCTGGGGAAAAGGAACACAGGATTGCTGGCCCCTCGGCGGCAGAAGTGCAGTTCCTTAACCATCGCAGTTCTGTGCTGGGGGGCCGGGGACGTGTCGCAGGGGATGTGCACGTACAGCTTTGCGCTCAGGCAGACCTGGGGGTAGTACCCTTGGCCTTGAGGCGAGAAAGAGGTAGAGCTCTGACTCTGGGGGTTTGGGGTGGTCGGGGAGGCAGCCTGGGAAGGGAGGCCTGCATTTCATGGTTTCAAAAACCCCCAGATCTCAGGCAGCACGTGGGGAGCATGGTTCTGTGTGGAAGACGGTGATGCGCACGAGCTGGCGTGCAAACGCCGTGCTCTCTGAGCGCAGGACACTTCCCAGCAATCCTGCACCCAGGCACCAGATTTTAACTTTCTGCTCGGGGTTTTCCTGAACACATGTGCGCTTGGACTGCCACTGTACCACCACCACCGCCCCGCCGCACCCCATGATAAAACACTGAATGCCGATCAGAACGCCCGCATGTCTTGAGAGGCACCGTTCCAGGGGAATTGCAACTCCAGGTGACCATTGCGGGACTCTTTTGAGTGTTGGATACAAGGGCCTCCAGGCCCCTGGGGGTGGGGGTGGGGGGTCCTGTGGCATCTCCCTATGAGACCCTGGTCCGGACTTGTGATTTGTGTGTACATTCGTATCCAGGTATGTTTTTTTTTTCCGGCATGACAGAAGATAGGGGAAGCACACACACGTGTACAGACAGTGATGCAAGTGTGTGGATGGCACTAGCTGAGTTTTACAGCAATACTGGAGCTCCGCATGCATGCATACTTGCCGGCCTTCTCATCTGCATGAAGAACCATCTGCCAGTACTGACAGGCCGGGCGCAGACCACGGTTTCTCTGGGGGACTGCCCCGTATCGCTTAAGGCCTCTCCTCAGAGCTCTCTCCCTGTGGTTTGCCAGCCGCTGGGGAGCAGCTCCAGGATCTGCTCAAACGAGCTGAGGTTCCTTTAGGCCCTTCACAGGTTTTCCCTTCTCCCGTTCCGTAGCCCGAGTCCTTCCTTCCCTGTTCAGGACAGAATGCCAAGGCTCTCGGGGACCTACCGTGCCAAGTCGGGTAAGGTGTTGGTGTATCCCATCCCTCCCCTCCCATCTCTCCATTTTCATTTTTTTTTTTTTTCTTTAGTTAAGCATCTTGTTTCTTGAAACATATTTTTGTCTTTTTTGTTTAAGTGAAAGTCTAGTTGCTTTAAAATGTGGTGCCCGTCTCTGCTGTACAGCAGACTGACTCAGTGATGGACACAGAGACATTCTCGCTTTACAGCCTTTTACGGTTTGTCACAGGACACTGAATATAGCTCCATGCATTCTGCAGTAGGACCTTGTTTATTCTAAATGTTGTAGTTTGTACCAAACCCCTACACACAGTCCATCCTTCCACTCTCCCCTTTGGCAACCATAAGTCTGTTCTGTATGAGTCTTTTGTTTGTTTTACAGGTATGATCATTTGTGTCTTATTCTGGCTTCCACCCCAGATATGCAGATGACACCACCCTTACTGGAGAAAGTGAAGAGGAACTAAAGAGCTTCTTGGTGGAAGTGAAAGAGGAGAGGGTAAAAAGCTGGCTTAAAACTCAACATTCAAAAAACCAAGACCATAGCATTTGGTCCTATCACTTCATGGCAAATAGTTGGAGAAACAATGGAAACAGTGAGAAAGTTTATTTTCTCGTGTTCTGAAATCAATGCAGATGGTGACTGCAGCCATGAAATTAAAAGCCGCTTGCTCCTTGGAAGAAAAGCTATCATCAACTGTGATAATCTCTAGGTCCACCCACACCGCTGCATTGTTTCATTCTTTTTTATGGCTGGGTGGTATTCCATTAGATAGGCCTCATGTCGTCTTTGTCCCTTCACTCTCGCTGGACTTTTAGGTGGTTTCCCTGTTTTGGCTATTGTGTGTGGTGCTGCTGTGAACATAGGGGTGCGTGTATCTTTTTGAATTACAGTTTTGTCTGGGTATGTTCCCAGGACTGGGATGCTAGGTCATATTGTAATCTGTATTTAGTTTTTTGAGAAACCTCTTTACTGTTTTCCATAGTGGCTGCACAAATTTACATTTCCACCAACAAGGTTGGAGGATACCCTTTTCTCCACATCCTCTCCAGCATTTTTAACTATGTATTTTGGAAATCAGCTTTTTATTTAGCAGTTCAGTTCAGTCGCTCAGTCGTGTCCGACTCTCCGCGACCCCATGAATCACAGCACGCCAGGCCTCCCTGTCCATCACCAACTCCCGGAGTTCACTCAAACTCATGTCCATCGAGTCGGTGATGCCATCCAGCCACCTCATTCTCTGTCGTCCCCTTCTCCTCCCGCCCCCAATCCCTCCCAGCATCAGAGTCTTTTCCAGTGAGTCAACTCGTTGCATGAGGTGGCCAAAGTATTGGAGTTTCAGCTTTAGCATCCGTTCCTCCAATGAACACCCAGGATTGATCTCCTTTAGAATGAACTGGTTGGATCTCCTTGCAGTCCAAGGGACTCTCAAGAGTCTTCTCCAACACCACAGTTCAAAAGCATCAATTCTTCGGCGATCAGCTTTCTTCACAGTCCAACTCTCACATCCATACATGACCACGGGAAAAACCATAGCCTTGACTAGACGGACCTTTCTTGGCAAAGTAATGTTTCTGCTTTTTAATATGTTGTCTAGGTTGGTCATAACTTTCCTTCCAAGGAGTAAGCGTCTTTTAATTTCATGGCTGCAATCAGCATCTGCAGTGATTTTGGAGACCCCAAAAATGAAGTCTGACACTGTTTCCACTGTTCAGCAGTACTGGGAAGTTTTTTCTTCTTTATTCTTTCTAATGTGGAATTGTTGTGTTATGTCCCATTGTAAGTTTATAAAATGGTTTACTGTACATACTCTCTGCCTGGGTTTTCTTCTCCCTATTTGTCCCCATTGTAAGTTCAGTTATAAAGCTCATTGGGTATGTGTGTTTCACTGACATGTTTGTAATTTCTCTGCTCATTTCGTTGGGATGAATTTGTTACAGAAAAGTTGTACACAGAGGATTCCAGTGGCATTTCGACTCGTATGTGAAATGTAGTCCTCACTGCTGGATCATTGGCATGATGTCTCATTTCTTACAGAAGTCCCATCTGAAGCTCTCCCCTATCTTAGCAGCTACCTTATCTAGTCCATACCGTCCTACTCGCGTGGCCCATCTGTGATCCAAGACTCAACAGGAAGGGGGTGTTTGCCATGAACTAAGGGTATATTTCCTCATGTGTTTCTTGTCGTTGGTCTCTCTCGACTCAGTCTCCCCCATGTGGGCACACTGCTGCTAACACCTGCATATATGGGTTGCCATCGCTTTAAGAAAAAATGTCATTAACTCCAGGTGAGATGGCTTAGGTACCATGTCTGGGGGACAATTGAAAAGGATGAGGGGACGTGCCTGAAGCAGCCACACAGATCTTAAAAGGGAGCTGTTAGTGTGTTTGGAGGGAAAATATTCCCCTCTGGCATAGGGCCAGGAGACACAGAGGAGAGCAGGTCAAGAGGGCATGCCACCACCAGCAACAGAGATGCTGCCGTGGCGTCCGTGACCTAGCAACCGAGAATGCCGGAGGTGTGTCCAGTGGATACGGAATGCAGTGACTGCACAAGTCCGAGGAGAGAGCCTTGGCCTTACAGGCCAGACTGACTCACAGTGTGGCCAAAAGCTGTTCTGTGCTCAGAGGGAGGAGCCCAGGAGCAGAGAGCGGTGTGTATAAGTGGGGGATATCCGCCCATAGGGAGGAGCTGCCCTTTGAACTAGCCACCCTCCTCATCAAATGGTTATTCCCTTGGAGACGGTTAGTAGGTGCTCTGGCTTCGTCATTGTGTATGTTTTGGTGTGGTAAAATAGACAAGAGATACACATTTTTAACATCTGTAAGCATACTGTTCTGTGGCGTTAAGGGTATTAACACTTGTGCAGCCATATCACAGCAATCTTCAGAACTTTTTCATCTCCTCAGACTGAAGCTAACTGAAACTCACCATTGAATGAGTTCCCCGCACCCCCAGCCCTGGTCACTGCTCTTTTATTTTCTGTGTCTGTGAATTGGACTAGTCTGGGTCCTACGAAAAGTGAAATCGTTCAGTATTTGTCTCTACCTGGCTTATTTCCCTCAGCATAAGTAGTCCTCAAGGTTCATCCTTTTCGTAACATGTGTCCAAGTTTCCTTCCATTCGAAAACTGAGAAATGCCCTGTTATATGGATCGACCACATGTTGTCAATCCATTCATCCGTGGGTGGAGAATTGGGTCACTTGCACATCTTAGCTATTGTGAATAATGCTATTAAAACATAACTATACCACTATCTGAATCCCTCCTTTTACTTTGGGGTATGCTGTAAATATTGGAGGCAAAAGGAAAAGGGAGTGACAGAGGATGAGATGGTTAGATAGCAGCAACAACTCAATGGGCATGAGTTTAAGTAAACTCAGGGAGGCAGAAAATGATAGAGGAGCCTGGAGTGCTGCAGTCCGTGGAGTCCCAAGGAGTCAGAATTGACTTATTGATTGAACAACAACAAATATGTCTATCCAGAAAAGAAATTCCTGAATCACGTGGTAAGTCTTTGTTTTAAGGAATCAATGTGCCATTTTTTACAGCAGTTGTACCAGCTTATAGTCCTACCAGAAAAGCACAAAGGTTTTGGTTTCTCCACATTGTGACCAACAGTTTTCTGTTTGTGTAACAGCCATTCTGTTGAGTGTGAAGGAGCATTTCATTGAATGTAAGACCTTTTAAGCAGGTCGAGTTAAGTAATAAGCAGGAGACTCCGATACAGATATGGAAGATAGAAAGATATATGCAGTAGTTTATATTACTAGAAATGAACTTGTAAAAAGCATCCTTTGTGTCCCTTCTGTTTGATTTTTCATTCTACAAATACTGATTAAGCAGCTTCTCTGGCCCAGGCTTGGATTTTGAGGGCATCTCTTTTTGTCTTCATCCTTGGATCAGCTTGTTTGAGAAAAACAGAGTCCTCTAAGCATTTCTGGGAGCAGACAGATTTCAAGTTCTTGATATATTATTGTACTGAAGAGATAGTAAAGTTGTAATGATGGAAGGGAAAATACAAGGGGAGTATTTGTGTCCTATAGATTGTGTGTGATCCATAAAGACTCCAACTTTCTGCTTGCCTACTCACAGTGTCATCCTTCAGTATTGTGGTAATAGCTGACTGATGTCTTGTGAATATGATGGGGACTTGGAGCTGAATCTATAACCGGAGATAAAAGCTTTCATTTTGTAACTTTGCCACATTGCCATTATATGACAGTCACCTTGAGAGCTGGCCTTGTTGGTCTCCCAAAAGGAGACACTCACAGCCTGATTACCACTAGTTCTGGTGGCCTTTCCTAGGATGAGCACATCCATCCTAAAGAGTGACCAGGCCATTCTCAGTTTGGCCGATGCCATCGTGGATGGTACTTTGTCTCCCCATTGCACCCACGCAAGAGTCTCTGACAACATCCCTCACTCCAGCAGAGGGCACCTGAGATCACATTTCTTCCACCGTCACTCTGTTTCACCGTCTCTCTTTTGAGAACTACTTATTCAGTAGTTCTCACACCCTAGTTTTGCACATTCGAACCATCCTGGAGCTTTGAAAATCTCTGCCCTTTTCACTTACCCTGAGCAATGGACTGAATCTGTAGTTGGGAAGTGTTGCCCTGGTTTCCTCCTCTTTCTGGATGTTTTTGCTTTTCCAGATAGGCTCTTTGAGCTTCCTGTCATCTTGCCCATAGAAGGTGAGGTAGGATGATGTTCTCTGAAGCCACTTCCCATGTAACTTTAGGCAAGTTACTCAGCCTCTGTACTGAGTACTTCCACCTATAAAATGAGGATAAGAATACTTAGTAGTTCTTTAGAAAGGTAAATGGAGTCAATAAATATAAACCCTACAGAAGTGAAACTTTTCAAGACTATCCAGTGTGTAGGTGGATTCCACCATTGCAAAACTGTTTTTATTTTTTTTTAATTTTATTTTTATTATTTTTTACTTAATTAAAAAAATTTTTTTTTTTACGTTAAAATATTGTATTGGTTTTGCCATACATTGACATGAACCCGCCCCGGGTGTACATGTGTTCCCCATCTTGAACTCCCCTCCCACCTCCCTCCCCATATCATCCCTCTGGGTCATCCCAAGTCTTTTTTTAATTTAAAACATACTTACCATGGTGATACTAAAACACTATGTGCCTTGCTCACTGTTACTCTCTCACAAGTATATGGTGGAGCCTTTCTCATTCTTTTGTTTTTCCTCTACCTATTTGCACTGATCACTGATGAAGGCTTTCTTATCTCTCCTTGCTATTCTTTGGAACTCTGCATTCAGATGAATATATCTTTCCTTTTCTCCTCTGCCTTTAGCTTCTCTTCTTTTCTCAGCTCTTTGTTAGGCCTTCTCAGACAGCCATTTTGCCTTTTGGCATTTCTTTTTCTTGGAGCTCGTCTTGATCACCACCTCCTGTATAAGAGGTTCCATGATATTTGATGCTAAAAACTATGCCCTCTAAATTTTGTTTTGGGAAATAGTTAACTCTGTATAAAAAACCCTGTGTTAACATGAGGTAGTGTATTATATGAAGTAATAATTTAAAATTTCTCAATTTTAATCTCTAATAAATAACAAAAGATTCTACCTGCCTAAATAGAATCTCCTGAGCATCTCAATAATTTTCTTTTCTCTTACTGTGGTAAATATATATAAGATAAAAGCTGACCATTTTAAACATTTTTAAGTGTGCAGTTCAGTGGCATTAACTACCTTTTTAATATTGTGCGACCATTACAAAATCCCCCTGCTCTTCCAACTTCTCATTTAACGGCTCCCTCTTCTTCTGTTCTGCCAGGAATTACTAGTTGACTGCTCAACTCAGAGACGTTGTAACTTTCTGCTGTTATGTTTCTCTCCCTGTTTTCAGTTAATCAATGGATTAACTTTGCTGTAACTCTGAGCTCAAACTGGGGTTCTGTAATAACATAGAGGTGTGGGACTGGGTGGTAGGTGGGAGGGAAATTCAAGAGGGAGGGGACATATGTACACCCACGGTTAATTCATGTTAATTTAATTCATGTTGATGTATGACAGAAATCAAACTAATATTGTCAACCAATCAACAATCAATTAAGAAAAGGAATGGATGTTTCGGACAAAAAGTTAAAGTTGTGGAAAAGAAGATGTTGTGTGTGATGGGAATGTTGAAAACAGAAAAGTATGCGGTTGTAAGGAAAGCTATTCAAAATACCGTGCTGAAAAACACATAAGTTGCAGATGTTAGTGTACAAATGTTCATACTTCTGTGAAAATTAAGAAAGATATTTCCTTTTATATGTTTGTAAACAGAATATATATCAAAACTCCAAAGATATTTGCATAGCAAACAGAAGCCCCTGACTTACCTCTCATTATTATTCATGTCCTTCGAAGCATTATTCGCGTGAATGTACTGTGGGTGCCAGGTGGGCTTTGATTGCCCTGGGACAGCAGTCTGAGCCAACTTCTAAGTCTGGAAGCTGAGGTGGCATGCCATCTCCTTACCATACTTGAATGTTTTCTGTTTAAAATGTTCAATTAGCTGAACATTCAAATCCTTCCTAGCAGCCTGCCTGCTCCATCAACCAGCAGTGAGTTAAGTGCACCCAGCTCAGTTGTCTCTCTGTTCTTTGGCCATATGCCTCATGGCCAAAATACCCAGAACAGACGCAGTATTATATTTAATAAAGGCTTTTGAAAGCAGCACATAAGCAAAAGAAGAAAAAATCTTAAGCAATTTAAATGGGATATTGGCAGAAATCAAGGGTGAGGCAGGAGCAAGGATTCAATGGAGGGCAGTAAGTGGGTCCTAGGTGGAGAGAGGAACAGGACGAGAGATTCTGCCAGGGTGATACCAGCAGTCCCCTGTTATGGGCGGAATGTTCCTGATGGATGTGCGTTCATAAAGATCATTCTTTTTTTTGGGAAAATAATCGTCTATATATCAAATTGAAGAAACAATTGAGGGAGTTCCCTGGTGGTCCTGTGGTTAGGTCCTGTGGTTAGTATTCCAGTGCAATACTGTGTGGGTATGGGCCCCTTCATAACTCTTTGAGTTCTGCATTAGATGATGTATACCTTCCTACACGTAACTGATTCTTCACAATACGAATAGCTTTCAGAACGCCTAACCCCTCTAACTCAGTTAAAGCCACCAAGTACTCATACATGTTATAACTTGGATGAACCTTGAGAAGAGTCAAAACAAAATATTGCCCCTCATACAAGTCTAGTCTACTTTGAATGCTGCCATATAGACCTCTTGTATGGAATGTGCATAAATTACTTAACCAAGCCCTCTTGTTGCCCCTGAAATTTTTTCCCACTTTTCAGTATTACAAAGAGGCTGCGTTGACTATTTTTTTTGACTAAATGTTTATGATCAATCTTAAGTTACATCTTTGGACAAATGCTCCGAAGTAGAAATGTCTGTTTGAAAGTTTGCACATTTTAAGTCTTTTAGTAAATATTCCCAGGTGGCCCTTCAGAAGATTTGCTTGGCTCCCCAGTGCAGAGTTGAGGGTCACATGTCTCTGGTGAGAAATAATAGTACTTGCATCTCAAATACAGCACTGCTTATCCACAGCAGTGTAAAAGTAGGGGAGGAGAATGGAGATAGCGGGATGAGTGTGTTGTTCTAGCCAAAATTTCCAAACTCATGATATCCTGTATTTGTTTGCAGTTCCTTTGGGTCCACATCTGCCATGACCTTGCTCATCAATAGCGCCAGTTGCCAAATAGTAGGTTTTGCAGTAGCCACTATTGGATGGATCCTCGGCACCACTACCATGGGCTTCGTGGAGTGGCGAGTATGGTATCTAGACAACGCCTCACAATTCTCTGGTTTGGCCTGCGTGGGAATGTGGAGAGTCTGTGTCTTCCGTCATACCAACATCACCACAACTACCTCATGTCACGATTACACCTACCATGATACTTACCTACCTCTTGATATCCGTGTTTCTCAAAACCTCTTACTGATGGCCAGCATTCTAGGACTCTTGGGGAAAGCCTCTGTTACTGTTGCACTTAAAAATGTGTCCATGGGAATTTTTGAGAATACTACCTACAAAGCATTTGTCATTGCAGGAATTCTCAACATAGCTGCTGGTATCTGTATCTCAGTTGCTGTCATCTGGAATTACCACTCTGTGATGACTGAAGCGGGTATTGTCTTCCCACCTTCTTTCAATTTACCCTTCAAGCCACATGCTCAGCAAATTGGCAACACTGTTATAGTGGCATGTTTAGCTGCCTCTGTGCTGTTCTTAAGTGGGTGGCTTATTCTCTCTTACAAAGTGCCCCTGGATATCCAGGTGCATCCCGAAGTACCAGGAATGTAGATTCCTGTTTGCATTGGCCTTACAGATCCAACATTACCAAAAGTTTTTGGGAAATCTTACCATGATGCTTAATCGAATTTCCAAAGACTCGAGACCATGGCAATAAAGCTTTTGGCAGAAAGTAGTAAACCATTTACTTCAGTTGTAATCTGTGTCTGATTTGATTCATTGATTCAGTTAAGGAATTTTACTTAAAAAAATCTTTCTAATCTGCCTGTTTTTATTTTAATTATTACCTAATTCGATGGACATGAGTTTGAGTGAACTCCAGGAGTTGGTGATGGAGAGGGAGTCCTGGCGTGCTGTGATTCATGGGGTCGCAAAGAGTCGGACACAACTGAGCAACTGAACTGAACTGAATCACACTACTATAAATCTAGTGTATGGAAATAACAGTTTCAGAGATTCTTACATTTCCCTCCTCAACTGTTGCTAAAAACTGATTTATTTTCTATGCTATGGTATTATACATCTGTCATGTAAAAATTTCCATTATATGGAGAAGTAGAGATGGTAAAGGACAGGGAAGCCTGGCATGCTGTGGTCCATGGTGTTGCAGTCAGACACAACTGAGCAGCAAAAACAACGAGAAAATGAGGAATTCATTCTACCACATTACTGAGCACCAGAGTTAGTGAAATTGTTCTGTATAAGGTTTATGTATCCTTTCTTTTCCCCTTTTAAATCTTTTTAAATGGTTATAAAGGAACATTTGTCCCTTCATCCTGACAAAATGATTCCCTTGCTTAAAGAATATTAAGTTATTCCTTGTTATCACTGAATACTTACAATTTTTAAATGCCTCAAAATAAATTCTTCAGATTTATTTTTTTCCCTACACAAAGTATTCACAGTGACAAAAGTCTGAAACTAAAGCATCTCTCCTACCAACCTACCCCATCTGCACTTTAAGAAAATTTTTAGATTTGTTAAATTTGTTGTTGATGTTGTTCAGTTGCTGAGTTGTGTCCAACACTTTGCAACCCCATGGGCTGCAGCACACAAGGTTTCCCTGTCCTTCATCATCTCCCGGAGCTTGCTCAAACTCATGTCCATTGACTCGGTGATGGCATACAACCATTTTGTCCCCTGTCGTCCCCTTCTCCTGCCTTCAATCTTTCCCAGCATCGAGTCTTTTCTAATGAGTCAGCTCTTTGCATCATATAGCCAAGTTATTGGAGCTTCAGCTTTAGCATCAGTCCTTCTAATGAATATTCAAGACTGATTCCTTTAGGACTGACTGATTTGATTTCCTTGCAGTCCAAAAGACTCTCAAAGAGTCTTTTCCAGCACCACAGTTCAAAAGCTTCAGTTCTTTGGCACTCAGCTTTCTTTATGGCCCAACTCTCACATTCATACACGAGTACTGGAAAAAACATTGCTTTGATGAGATGGACCTTTCTCAGCAAAGTAATGTCTCTGCTTTTTAATATGCTGCCTAGCTTGATCATAGCTTTTCTTTTAAGGAGCAAGCATCTTTTAATTTCATGGCTGCAATCACATTTGCAGTGATTTTGGAGCCCAAGAAAATAAAGTGTCTCACGGTTTCCATTGTTTCCACTTCTATTTGCCATGAAGTGATGAGACCAGATGCCATAATCTTTGTTTTTTGAATGTTGAGTTTTAAGCCAATTTTTCACTCTCCTCTTTCACTTTCATCAAGAGGCTCTTTAGTTCTTCACTTTCTGCCATAAGGGTGGTGTCATCTGCATATTTGAGGTAATTGATATTTCTCCTGCAATCTTGATTCCAGCTTGTGCTTCATCCAACTTGCCATTTTACATGATGTACTCTGCAAATAATAAATAGGCAGGGTGACAATATGTACCTTGATGTACTCCTTTCCCAATTTGGAACCAATTTGTTGTTCCACATTTGGTTCTAACTGTTGCTTCCTGACCTGCATACAGATTTCTCAGGAAGCAGGTAAAGTACTCTGATATTCCCATCTCTTTAAGAATTTTCCAGTTTGTTGTGATCCACACAGTCAAAGACTTTGGCTGTCCTATTGAAAGGCTGTTGCTGAGCCATGAAAGACTCTGGGATTCTTGGCCTCCAGAGGAGATGAATTCAATTCGGAGCCAGTGACAAGGCTTGATCACTCAGAGCTTTTGTGTAATAAAGCTTTATTAAAGTATAAAGGACATAGAGAAGGCTTCTGATATAGGCATCAGAAGGGGGCAGAAAGAGTGCCCCCCTGCTAGTCTTTAACTGGATGTTATATAGCTACTGGTGCTGCTGCTGCTGCGTCACTTCAGTCATGTCCGACTCTGTGTGTCCCCATAGACGGCAGCCAACCAGGCTCCCCTGTCCCTAGGATTCTCCAGGCAAGAACACTGGAGTGGGTTGCCATTAGCAGTCTGCTAATTGGAGAAAGGAAATGTCTCAGAACTCAGAGACTGGTGACAGGCTCCTGACTCACATGCATTGAGATTACATTGGCACAAAGTGAGTCATCCCAGGCCATAAAATGATTGATCTGAATCTTGAAGAAAGGCAGGTTTCTAAACAAATATCGTCTCACTAACATAGCTTAAGAGAATATTTACATGAGTAAAACATAGTGGTTTGTCAAGTCTTTCTGAGTCTTAGGCAGAACCAACTTGAAGACAGAGTTTAGGGTTCATTAACATACCTTAAGATAAATATTTCCATAAGCAAAACGCATTGGTTAGCTCAGGGTTTGAGAAGAGTTAAGTTCAGGTGGAACCAGGTGTCCTCATGGCAACAAAGAATTTTAAAAGAAACGTTTTTAAATTTGTATAGAGAAGGGGAAAAAAATCTAACACTTGTTTCTTCCTGCCACTTAAAAGAGAGGTAAAAATGTCTGACACTTGCAGCCTTTTTCCTCCTTTGGAGACCCCTCGCCTTCCTACCTGTTACCCTCTCATTCCCCCATTTTCTTTTAGTAGAATTATGTTGCCTAGGGAAAGGGGCATTGTTCTCATTCTGTAACTGCTTCCAAGCTGATAAGGAGCATCATCTCTGAATTGGTGAGGCAACATATTCTCCTAACTCTCATATTGAGGGTCTCTGATCCAGGGGCCCCAAGTAGTAGTTGAAGGAAGCTGCCACAGTTGCAGAAGTTTGAGCAACCATTTGTAACTTAAAAGCCTTCATGCAACTGGAAACAAATCCAGCTACACAGTTACAGATGCAGGAAGCAAACAGCAAAAACAATCAGAATTATTGCAATTAGGATAGTTCCCATGGGGAACTAGTTAACATCTCCAAAAGTGAGGCAGTTGAGGCTTCAGGAGTATCCATAGCCTGAATCATCTTGTTCATGTGTTTTTTTTTTTCCTAATTTTTATTAGAAAACTGAAATATACAATGAGTAACATTAGTGCTCATATCAGGTATATATGTACAGCAGTGGGTATGAATAATGGCACAAGTTCCTCCTTGTGCAGCTGTCAGAATATCTAAGGCCAATCTGTTTTGTAAAACCACCTTTATAATTTGTATTTGTTCAGCATTAAGAGCTGAAATAGCTTTTTGAGAATCTTGGAAAGCCCATTGAATAAAATTAGTCAAAGCATCCATTTGTAGCATAACATCTGTAGTTCCCAGAGAGGGAACAAATAACTGCAGCCAAATAATCATACCAGGGAAATATAGACATTGCCCATGAGTTCTAAGTTGTGGTAAATTAAAAGGCATCTCTGGAAGCTCTGAAAGTATGAAGCCATGAGTAAAACCTAGACCTAGGGTGCATCTCCCTATCCAGCCAGGGGGAAGCCATGCAAATAGGTAAGAGCCACATATCCAATAGGTCCCGTTTGGAGCAAGCCAGCATGACTGAGATATCCAGTCCCAATCAGTGCCTGGCCAGGCAAAGGGAGGACCTGAAATGGGGTTGGAAAACAGGAATGATTATGCTAATTTCAGTGTTGTAGTCGGAGAAGATGCTTCATATGATTTCCGTTTTCTTAAATTTACTGAGGTTTGATTTGTAGCCAAGATGTGGTCTATCCTGGAGAATGTTCGTGTACACTTGAGAAGAAGGTGTATTCTTCTCTATTTCGATGGCATGTCCTGAAGATATCAATGAGATCCATCTCATCTCATGTATCATTTAAGACATGTGTTTCCTTATTAATTTTCTGTTTGATGATCTGTCCACTGTTGTGAGTGGGGTGTTAAAGTCTCCTACTATGACTGTGGTGTTGTCAGTTTCTCCTTTTATGTCTGTTAGTGTTTGTCTTCTGTATTGAGGTGCTCCTATGTTGGGTGCATAGATATTTACAATTGTTACATCTTCCTCTTAGATTGATCCCTTGATCATTATGTAGTGTCCGTCCGTGTCCCTTGTAGTACTCTTATTTTAAGGTCTGTGTTGTCTGATACAAGGATTGCTACTCCAGCTTTCTTTTGCTTCCCATTTGCATGGAATATACGTTTCCATCCTCTCACTTTCAGTCTATATGTGTCTTTAGGTCTGAAGTGTGCTTCTTTTAGACAACATATATATGGGCCTTGTTTTTGTATCCATTCAGCCAGTCTGTGTCTTTTGGTCAGAGCATTTAAGCCATTTACATTTAAGGTAATTGTTGATTATATGTTCCTAGTATTTTCTTAATTGACTGGGGTTGATTTTGTAGATCTTTTTTCTTCTTTTGTATTACTTAACTATATAAATCCCTTTAACATTTGTTGTAACGCTGCTTTGGTGGTACTGAATTGTCTTAAGTTTTGCTTGTCTGAAAAGCTTTTGATTTCTCCATCATCAGTTTTGAATGATGTAGAAACTGATGGGTACAGTAATCTTGGTTGTAGTTCCCTTTCAGTATTTTAAATATATTCTGCCATTCTCTACTGGCCTGAAGAATTTCTGCTGACAGAACAGCTCTTACAGGTATAGGGTTTAGCTTGTATGTTACTTGTTGCTTCTCCCTTGCTGCTTTTAATACTATTTTTTTTGTTGTTTGTTTGTTTGTTTAGTCTTTGTAAGTTTGATTAGTATGTGTCTTGCCGGGTTTCTCCTTTGGATTATCCTGTATGGGGCTCTTTGTGCCTGTTGGACTTGATTGACTATTTCATTTTCCTTGTTGGGGAAATTATCAACTATAATGTCTTCAAAAAGTTTCTCATACCCTTTCTTTTTCTCTCTTCTTCTGGGACCCCTAATATTAGAATATTGTTGCATTTCATATTGTCCCAGAGGTCTCTGAGACTATCCATTATTCTTTTCATTGTTTTACTTTATTTTGCCCTTAAGCAGTTTTATCCACCATTTTATCTTCCGGCTCACTGATTTGTTCTTCTGCTTCAGATATTCTGCTATTGGTTCATATTAAAGTATTTTTAATTGCAGTAATTGTGTTGTTTGTCTCTGTAGGTTCATTCTTTAATTTGTCTAGGTCTTTGTTCATTGATTCTTGCATTTTCTCCATTCTGTTTTCAAGGTTTTTGATCAACTTTACTATCATTATTCTGAGTTCTTTTTCAGACAGTTTGCCTATTTCCTCTTCATTTATTTGGACTTCTGTATTTCTAGCTTGTTCCTTTATTTGTGTAGTATTTCTCTGCCTTTTCATTTTTTTAAACTTATTATGTTTGAGGTCTCCTTCTCCCAGGCTTCAAGGTTGAATTCCTCCTTCCTTTTGGTTTCTGCCCTCCTAAGGTTGGTCCAGGGGTTTGTGTATGGTTCCTAAAGGGTGAGATTTGTGCTGAGTTTTGTTTCTTTGTTTATTTTTCCTCTGATTGGCAAGGGTGAGTGAGGTGGTAATCCTGTTCGCTGATGATTGGGTTTTATTTTTGTTTTGTTTGTTTTTTGGATAAGTTGTCCTGCACAGGGTGCTACTGTTGGTTGGGTGATGCAGGGCCTTGGGAATATTAAGTGATTCTTTTTTTTTTTTTTTTTTAGCACTTTGAGCTGTATTTAACTGTTGATGTCTTCTTCCTGAGAGTGTCCTGCATTTTCTTTTTCACTTTATTTTGATGAGTGACCCCTGTCATGTTCAAGAGTAGGTGTCATGTCGAGTCCAGCAATAGGACCTTGTGAATATCAGATATCCATCAGTGATAGTTTTAAGGCTGCTGTTACAGAGAAAACCCTCCATGCTGCAAGGATTTATTATTTGCTCCTCTTTTAGAATGCCCTGTGCCCCCTGAGAGTTTTTGTCAGGCCTGGAAGTACATTACAGTAGAACAAGCCAGAGGATGACGGCAAACTTGGTGTCTCCTCTTTCTTGGATTTTTGAACTAAATGTTCCTATTCTGGTTAAGTTGAAGACAAGGATGAGTTGGTTTTACATGTACAGATTCTTGTTCTGAGGCACTGAGACTACTCTATGTATTCAGCTGTGCTAGCTTTTCCCTACATGTTGTTTCGTCTGCCACTCTTGCTGCAGTAGGTTTACATGGATTCTGTATTTTATATGTATCTGTGGGAAGAAATTAATACCAGGTTCCAGATGCATCCCTTCCATCCACCAAGGTGTCTTGCCAGGTTGGCTGTCCATGTCACATTTCTGTGGGTGCTCACTGCGGTGGATTTTGGTATCCCACCTCTCCATTGTATCCCATGATGCTGCTTGAACTGAAGCTCCTTCACTCAATGTGATGGTCTCTGGATTTATCTCTATCTCTGAAGATGGCCTGCTTTCAAATGTCAATCCTTGATTCAAAATTCATTCGAGACCCATATCGCACTTCTCTGTACATCCTTCTGTCCAGGTACACTGTCTTCACTTTCATTTCTTTGATGTCCTGAATGCTATGGCAGGACCCGGTTTGGGGTGGGTGGTGTTCAAAATCTGTTCATTTCTGAAATATTCTGGGAGAGGATCTTATTGATCATACTGTCTAACTCTTTACTTATTTTTCTCTCTTGGGAGTGCGCTTTTTTAGTCATGCTCATAGTGGCCCTCAGCAGGTCCATCCCACCAGTACCCTAAAGCGTCCACTGTACTTTCCACTGATGCCATGTCCGGCATTTGAGAGTGGCCTTTTCCACCGTCAGGCAGAGGTGATAACGTCCTCACAGCTTAGATGTCTGTATCTCTTAGAATTCACCCTATGTGCCCATTGTCATGTATTTTTTTACAGAAATATGGAATTGTGTTTACCTGTTCATATCCTCTTCCTGTTAGCTTCTCCCATGTTTTACTTATTTTCCTCACTGTGAGCCCTGGAAATTTATTAAGGGTTGGAAATTTGTGTCGGTTGGACCTCAGCACTCTTGTGAATAGTGTGTCCGTCAGCAAGCATGTCAAGGTTACTGTTGGAGAAAACGTCCACCATGAGGCAGCATTTCTTCATTCCCTCCTCTCATTCCCATGGCAACAGCAGCCTTTGTGTTATTCCCAAGTCTGGTTGTAAATGAGAGTAAAGTGAGACAAGAAGTCACCAAAAACTTTTGTCTGTTTGCTCTTTGATTTTTTTTAAGTGTAACTTAATTTTTTTTATTTAAGACTATCTACACCATTGTAGTTGTTGCATGGAAACAGTTTCTTCTTCCTTTCCACAGATACCTGGAGGTATTCAGCTGCGGTTATTGTCAGAGGTATCTTTTAGGATCTGTTGAGTACATGTCTCTTGATACAGGAGGTCCATGTGAATTATGAATTGCATAGGTATTTGTGGGTATAACTTTATCCAGCCTTCACCTTTCAGCCTCTCACCCACTGATACCCTTTGCTAACTGTAATTTTCTTACCAGGAGTGTAAGTCCATTTCATTTTTGTTTGGGTACTCATTGCCATCAATATGTTTTCTAATCCCCTCTGGAAGGTGTATGTTGTGATTTGTCTTTAATCCACGCTTCTTTACTTACTGTGATTTGCTCTAGATTTCTGCATATCCCTGGAAATGGCATTTTTTGTATTTTCATAATGTCCGAGTCATATTTCATGTATCTCTGTGTCTCACTGCTTTCTCTTTCTGTTTGCAGCCAACAATTCTCTTTCCTTTCATCTCTTGGGTGTTCTGAATGGTGCTGCAGCACATGTCTGTGGGGTTAGGTTGTGGGCGTGTGTTTTCCACGATCTGATGGTTTCTCAAATGCTTTGGTATTGGAACCACCACATGCCATCATGTCCCATTTTGTGATTCCAAGGCACTTTCATAGTCTTGCCCATAGATGTTCTGATCACTTATCTACCACCAGTAGCATATAAGGGACTCCTTTACTAATATTCCTCTACTCTTTCTTGTCTATAATAGACTTTTGGATAGTGGCCTGTTTGGTTTCTCACAAATGATATTGTGTTGCAGTTTAATTTTTCGTGTCACTGCCAATACAGCAAATGCATCACATTTCCAAGGCTTCTTTCTAAGTATTGACTGATATTTACCTGTTGAAGTTTCCTTTCTGATCGTGTGGTGCGTTGTTTTTATTTCGGTGTGTGACCCCTGGCCATTTTGTAAGGATAGGTGTCATTTAGAGCCTGGTTCCCTGGTGGCTCAGACGGTAAAGCATCTGCCTACAATCCTTGAGACCCAGGTTCGATCCCTGGGTTGGGAAGATTCCCCCCTGGAGAAGGAAATGGCAACCCACTCCAGTACTCTTACCTGGAGAATCTCATGGATGGAGGAGCCTGGTGGGCTACAGTCCATGGGGTTGCAGAGTCGGACATGACTGAGCGACTTCACTACTCACTCACGCCTTGTGAATAATCAGTATCCATCAGCTTAACGTTAATGGTTGTTGCTCCCGAAAGTGGCCACCAGGCGGCAGCATTTCTTCGGGTTCTCTTCTTGTTACTATGGCAACTGCATCCTTAGAGGTATGAGCAATTTGTGCTTGTAAATGACAGTAGTATGAGCTAGAGGAAGCCCCCTGAAAGCTCGTGTCTCCTTCCTTATCGGTTTTATTGTAGTTCATGTTTCGTTTGTTCAAGCTGATCTACAGAGTTGCCTCTGTTGTGGCTGTACCAATTTTTGCTCCCTTACACCAATACACGGGCATTCAGTAGTGGTTATTTCCTCTGACCTGCTCTCAGAAAGTGTGTAGCACATCACTATCGCTAAGTCGGTCCCTGTGGATTATGTATGTGACAGGTATTTGTGGGAATCCGTGAATTTCAGCCTTCTAATAAAAGCCTTCCTCTCACCCAACCCCTTTGCTAAGCATCAGGGTGTTGCCAGCGCTGATGGGAACGCATTTTACCTCAGTCGGTGTACTCACTGGTGGCAATACTGTCTGTCCCGTTTGAAAGTTAAATCATATGACCTCTCTCTAACCTGCCCTTCTTCACTGACCCTGATTATCACCACACTTATAGGTACCTCTGACAATGACATTATTTCCTTGTTTCAATGCCTGAGTCATATTCCATCATGAACCCGTATTCCATTCCTTCATCCATTCATCTCTCTGTCCTGCGTACTTTCTTTACTTTCATCTCTGGGCATTGGAGATGGGTTTGGGTGCACTCCGGGAGTTGATGATGGACAGGGAGGCCTGGCGTGCTGCGGTTCACGGGGTCACAAAGAGTCGGACAAGACTGAGACACTGAACTGAACTGAACTTCCCATTGATATGCCCTCACTAGTATAAAAGGATCCCCCTCACTAATTGTTAATCTATCATTTCTGGCCTGAACCATTTTCCATGGTGGCCTTTTCCAGTGCTCAGATTTGATGTCTTGTGGCAGTTTAGATTTTGTATCTCTGAAAAGAAACCCTGTTGAGCACTAACCATGGGCTTTTTACAGTATTCATAGCATTTTTGGTTTTTGAAAGCACTTTGTTATTTACCTGGTGATGTTTACTTTCTGAGTGTGCGCGGTTTTGTTTTTTTTGTTTCTAGTATTATTTTTGATGTGTGACCCCATGTTGAAGCATAGGGGTCACGTTGGGTCCAGCGGCTTTTTGAATATCAGATGAACATCAGTCATAGTTTGAAGGCTGTGGTTACAGAGAAAAGCCTCCATGCTGCAAGGTTTTTTTTTTTTTTTCTTGTTGTTGTATTCCCTTCTCTTTTAGGATGGCTACTGTTGTCTTAGAAGTTTTGTCATGCCTGGCTGTACATCAGAGTAGAATGAGCCAGAGAAACCTCCAAACCTGGTGTCTCCTCACACTCCTTAGCTCAGCCCTCCTTAGCTTAACTCCCTTAGCTTAGCTCTTCTTAGCTCAGCCCTCCTTAGTATAGCTATCATTAGCTCGACTCTCCTTAGCTTAGCTTTCCTTAACACAGCTCTCCTCTCATTAGCTTAGCTCTCCTTATCATAGCTAAGCATAGTTCGACTCTCCTTAGCGCAGCCCTCCTTAGGATAGCTATCATTAGCTCAGCTCTCCTTCAGTCAGTTCAGTCACTCAGTCTTGTCCAACTCTTTGCAAGCCCATGGACTGCAGTGCACTCGGCCTCCCTGTCCATCATCAACTCCCGGAGTTTACGTAAACTCATGTTCATTGAGTCAGTGATGCCATACAACCATCTCATCCTCTGTTGTCCCCTTCTCCCGCTTTCAATCTTCCCAGCATCAGGGGCTTTTCAAATGAGTGGCTAAAGTACTGGAGTTTCAGCTTCAGCATCAGTCCTTCCAACGAATATTCAGAACTGATTTCCTTTAGGATGGACTGGTTGGATCTCCTTGCAGTCCCAGGGACTCTCAAGAGTCTTCTCCAACACCACAGTTCAAAAGAAGCAATTATTCAGCACTCACCTTTCTTTGTAGTCCAACTCTCACATCCATACATGACTACTGTAAAAACCATAGCTTTGACTAGATGGATCTCTGTTGGCAAAGTAATATCTCTGCTTTTAAATGTGCTGTCTAGGTTGGTCATTTGTTCCAAGGACTAAGCATCTTTTAATTTCATGGCTGCAGTCATGATCTGCAGTGATTTTGGAGCCCCCCAAAATAAAGTCTGTCACTGTTTCCCCATCTGTTTGCCATAAAGTGATGAGACCAGATGCCATGATCTTAGTTTTCTGAATGTTGAGTCTGAAGCCAACTTTTTAACTCTCCTCAAGAGGCTCTTTAATTCTTCTTCACTTTCTGCCATAAGGGTGGTGTTATCTGCATATCTGAGCTTATTGATATTTCTCCCGGCAATCTTGAGGCAGGTGAGGTTCGCGGGCTCATAAGGGGCAATTAAAATGCCTCTCTTATCCCACCAAACCATCTTAATTTCTCCCCATCCTACCCTAGAGTTGTCAGTCTTCCAAATTGAGGATGAGAGGTTGGAAAATGAATGCTCATGCATCGCTGTGAAAGCATAAAGTGATGCAGCTTTCTGAAAGACAATTTGACAGTATCTAGTAAATTTATAAATGCATGGAGCTACTTAAGAAGACCTTGTTTGGAATTACCATTGCAGAAGTATTTATGCAATTTCACCAAGATTTTATATATATATATATATGATCTTCCCTGCAATGTAATTTCCCATCATCCTTGCAAATCTCTCGGGCCCCATCCCCACACTGCTCTTACCCCATGCAACCCCTGTTCTCAGTTCTTTCAGAATAGATTAGTTTTGCCTTATCTAGAACTTTCTATAAGTGGAGCCTACAGTATGTAAGTTGCTTTACCGTGTTACTTTCTGCTGTACAGCAAAGTAAATCAACTGTGTGTGTGCTTTTCTCTTTAATTTCCTTCCCATTTAGGTCACCACACAGTATTGAAGACAGTTACTTGTGCTACACAGATAGTTCTCATTAGTTATCAAGGCATTATTCTCCAAAATATACAAACAGCACAGGTAGCTCAGTATATTAAAAAAAAAAAAAAACAACAGTCAATAAACGGGCAGATCTAAATAGACATTTTTCTAAAGAAGACACACAGTTGGCCAACAGACACTTGAAAATATGCTCAGCATCACTAGTTACCAGAGAAATGCACATCAAAACTACAATGAGGTATTACTTCACACCAGTCCGAACAGCCATCATCAAAAATTCTGCAAACGATGATTTGGAAAGGTGTGGAGAAAAGGGAACACTTTTGCACTGTCGGTGGGCATGTAAATTGGTACCAACACTATGATGAACAGTATAGCAGCTCCTTAAAAAACTAAAAATATAATCACCATGTGACCTACTCCTGGGCACTTTCCTGGAGAAAACCTTAATTTAAAAAGATACATGCACCCCGATGTTCACTGTAGCACTATTTACCGTAGCCACGACATGCAATATTTTCTAATCATAGCAAAAAGGAAAAACAACAACAACATAAACAGCTTGAAGCAAACAGTCTCTAAACAGGGGGTCAAATTACTAGGTATTTGTAAAATTAGAGGCTTAAAGATAAGTAAAGAAAGCAAGAATCACTTATCAGAATCAAGTTCTATGTTGGCATTCAAATAGCAGAAAAGATAATTTTATTCTAAAAGAATTAGCACACCCTCATCTTTTTAGCTCCCTGTCCCAGGAACTCAGAAGTCTGAGCTACTGGTAAATGATATCACCAGTGGTTTTTTTCTTTCCTTGTATTTTTCGAGCAACTTTACGTTTTCTGTTATGAGTATATATTAATTTTTAATAAAGTTATACAGTATCTTTTTCAACATGTAAAGAATACATCTGGATTTTATAAATTACATTCATAAGCATTCTTCTATTTCTCCACGAGAGGGCAGAATATCAGACTAGACCAACGGCAGTGCAACGGCTTAGAAGTTCAGGACATACTACTTGTGGGTTTGGCTGGCACTTGCAGGACAGTTGTCACTGGCCATCCTTTCCTCACTTCTGTCCTGGAAATGGGCACTGCGGAGATGCTCCGACCAGTCTCCCCGAGTCTGTGGATGCCTCCAGCCTCCTCTTCTGGTTGCTCCACATCTCATGTTCTGTCGCCTTCACCTCTGTGTCTGCAGTGGGCTGGACACAGGCACACACACACAGGTGACACAAGCACACCTGTGTACACACACACGTGCAAGATACAGGTACATAAACACAAACAGGTAACACAGGTGTTTCAGTAGCTGAAGAAGCCTGTGTCCAGCAATGTGGGAGATGATGTCAGTAGGCTCCATGTCCTGCCCTTTTGGGATCACTGTCCGTTTCCTCCCCCAGCCCTTCAGTATTATCACCAGCCAGTCTTAAGCCATTTCCAGCTTTGACTCTGTTTTGGTGGTGAGAGGCCAAGTGGCAGATGTGTAAATTCAGAGAAGACCCCAAATTCAGCACAAAAGTGCAATGTGACACCAGAGAGAAGCCTGTTGCAATTTGTGGGGCTTCCCAGGAGAAGGGGTGGGGACGAAGGACCCAGGGAATCTCAAACTCAATGAGCAGTAGGAGGCCTGTGGATGGCAGGACCCAGGGAAGGAAGATTCTGACCAAGGAGGTTGATTAACCTTGCCTCTATTAGAATCACGTAGGACTCTCATGCTGTAAGCACAGCTGCTTCGTGTGTGACTTGGACATATGAAGTCCTCAATCATCCAGTCTATGTGCATGACATGAATTCAGGCTCCGCATCCAGCCGGCATGAGCCTGAGATTCCCCGTGTGGGAAAGGAGTGTCCCGGCCTCTACACGGCTGTGCCTTCAGGACCCAGCTTCTGATCCCCTCACAACCCATGTTTCTCTCAGTTACCTTTCGTCTCAGAACCTTCTACCTGAGTACTGCTGCAGGGGATTGATCCACAAGTCTTCGTCGATGATCTGCTGGCGACACGAACAAGGCCAGCACTGGGCTGACCAGGCCCCGAACCCTCCCGTGAGCAGCCAAGAACTCTAATACCAATCACCAATTCTGCAGAGGCCCAGAGAGTCTCCACCTCAGCAATCCTGTTTGATCCTGGGCAGTTGTGGTCTGACAACCCGTTGAGGAAGTTAAGACTGCTGCTGTGCAGCCCATGGCTGGGAGCTCCCCTTTCATAATCCCAGAAGTAGTGGACTAGAGGCAAATGACGCACCCTGGAGGAATCCTGTATCCTGGAGGAACACAGGGGAGACAGGGTAACGTCATGCAGGAGGAGCATGCACTCCCTCCCCCAACCACTCACACTGCACTGGGAGCTAAGTTGTGCCAGCGATGTCAAGGTAGTACTCCTCAATGATCACTGTGTTCCACAAGTAGGGGTTGTTCCAAAAGGAAAGTATCAGCTTGCATCGAGACCGGGGATGGCTCAGGTCCTGCACATTCCAAGACCAGGAGGAGGGAAAAGGTGCAAGCTTCTAGGGTCCTCAGCTTGCCTGCCAACAGCTTCTGCTACTCCTCTCCAAATGCTCACACCACATGCATAGGGATAACAGGATTCCCCCCTTCCCCATGCAGCTCCCCTACCCACCTGTCCTCTGAGTCTCTCTCGTGGACCTTCAAATCCATCATGTCGCTAAGCAAGTCTTCATCTTGCTCACTGGTCTTGATGGACACCTGGGGGTGGTTCATAACTGAAAACGTTAAAACACTGATGAAAGAAATCAAAGATGAAACAAATAGACGGAGAAATATCCCATGTTCATGGATCTGAAGAATCAATATACTGAAAATGAGTATACCACCCAAAGCAATCATTATATTCACTGCAATCCCTATCAAGCCATCAATGGAATTTTTCACAGAATGAGAGCAAATAACTTAACAGTGTGTCCTGAAATACAGAAATATCTCGAATAGCCAAAACAATCTTGAGACAGAATGGAAGAGGAGGAATCAAAATGCCTGACTTCAGACTATACGACAAACGTACAGTCATCAAGACAGTATGGTACTGGCACAAAGACAGAAATATAGATCTATGGAACAAAATAGAAAGCCCAGAGATAAATCAACGCTCCTATGGACACCATATCTTTGACAAAGGATGCAAAAATACACAATGGAGAAAAAACAATCTCTTTCACAAGTGGTGCTGGCAAAACTGGTCTACCAAATGTAAAAGAAGGAAACTATCACACTTTCTAACACCATACACAAAATAAACTCAAATGGATTAAAGTTTCAAATGCAGGACTAGAAACTATAAAATTCCGAGAGGAAAACATATACAAAACACTCCCTTACATAAATCACAGTAGGATCCTCTATGACACACCTCCCAGAGTAATGGAAATACAAGCAAAATTAAACAAACTGGGCCTAGTTAAACTTAAAAGCTTTTGCTCAATGAAGGCAACTATGAACAACGTGAGAAGACAGCCTTCAGAATGAGGAAAAATAATAGCAAATGAAGCAACTGACAAAGACTTAATCTCAAAAATACACAAGCAGATCCAAACCAGACAAATAAATGACCCAAGGAAAAAGTGGGACAAAGAACTGAAGAGATTTTTCTCCAAAGATGACACAGATATGGCTAAGAAACACATGCAAAGGTGCTCAACCTCACTCATTATCAGAGAAATGCAAATCATAACCACAAAGACGGATCATCTCCCGCTGGTCAGAATGGCTGCTATCAAAAAGTCTACAAACAATAAATGCTGGAGAGGCTGCAGAGTAAGGGAACCCTCTTAGACTGTTGGTGGGAATGCAAACTAGAATGGCCACTATGGAGAACAGTGTGGGGATCCCTTAAGAAACTGGAAATAGAATTGCCATACAACCCAGAAATCCCACTGCTGGGCATACACACTGAGGAAACCAGAACTGAAAAAGACATGTGTATCCCAATGCTCACTGCAGCACTGTTTACAGTAGCTAGGATATGGAAGCAACCTAGAGGTCCTTCAGCAAACAAACAGAAAAGAAAACCGTGGTACATGTGACTGAGCTACTAAAAAGAACGTAGTTGAATAACTTCTAATGAGGTGGATGAAACTGGAGCCTATTATACAGAGTGAAATATGTCAGAAGGAAAAACACCAATAGAGTATATTAACACATATACATGGAAATTAGAAAGATGGTAATGATGACCACATATGGGAGGTGGTAAAAGAGACACAGAAGAGACTTTTGGGCTCTGTGGGAGAAGGCCAGGGTGAGACGATTTGAGAGACTAGCATTGAAACATGTATATTATGATATGTGAACTAGATCACCCGTCCAACTTTGATGCATGCCATAGGGCACTGAAAGCCGGTGCACTGGGGGATGGGATGGGGAGAGAAGTCGTCAGGTTTTCAGAATGGGGAACACAGGTACACCCATGGCTGATTCAACTGAATATATGGCAAAAACCACCACAATACTGCAAAGTAAGTAGCCTCCGATTAAAATAAATATATTAACTTGCAAGAACAAGACCCATGTACATGCTGTCTACAAGAAACCCACTTCAGACCTAAAGACACATATAGACTGAAACTGACAGGATGGAAAAATATATGCCATGCAAATGGGAATCAAAGGAAAGATGGAACAGCAATCCTCATATCATACCTTAAACTAAAGGAGATTACAATAGATAAGGAAGGACACTACGCAGTGATGAAGGGATCAATACAAGATGAAGACATAGCAATTGTAAACATCTATGCCCCCAACATAGGAGCACCTCCATACGTAAGACAAACACTAACAGACATTAAAAGAGAAACTGACAGTAAAACAATCATAGTCGACTTTAACACTCCACTCACACCAATGGACAGATCATCAAAACAGAAAATTAATACAGAAACACATGTCTTAAATGATACGTGAGATGAGATGAATTTCATTGATATCGTCAGGACGTGCCATCGAAATAGAGAAGAATACACCTTCTTCTCAAGTGCACACAGAACATTCTCCAGGATAGACCACATCTTGGCTACAAATCAAACCTCAGTCAAATTAACAAAGTTGAAATTGTATCAAGCATCTTCTCTGACCACAACACTATGAGACTGGATATCAATTAGAAGAAAAAAAAAGCTGTAAGAAACACAAACACGTGGAGATTAAACAACACGTTTCTAAATAAAAAACAGGTTACTGAAAAGAATCAAAATGGAAATCGAAAACTTTCTAGAAACAAGTGACACTGAAAACACGACACCTCAAAACCTATGGGATGCAGGAAAAGCAGTGCTAAGAAGGAAGTGTGTTGCAATACAATCCTAACTCAAGAAAGAAGAAAAGCATCGAAAAGACAACCTCAATTGACTCCTAAAGACGAAGAACAACAAAATAGCCAAAATTTGTACATAGAAAGAAATCATAAAGAGCCGAACAGAAATAAATGAAAGAAACAATAGCAAAGATTAATAAAGTAAAAGCTGGTTCTTTGAGAAGATAAAATTGACAAACCTTTAGCCAGACTTATCAAGAAAAAGAGAGAGAAGAATCAAATCAACAAACTGAGAAATGAAAAAGAGGTTACAACAGATAATGCTGAAATACAAAGGATTATAAGAGACTATTATGAACAACTCTATGGGAATAAAATGGATAGCCTGGAAGAAATGGACAGATGCTTAGAAAAGTTCAATCTTCCAAGACTCAACCAGGAAGAAAAAGAAATTTTGAACCACCCAATTACAAGCTCCAAATCGAAGCTGTGATCAAATATTCCCAAAAGACAAAAGCCCAGGACCAGATGGCTTCACAGCTGAATTTCATCAAACATTCAGAGATGAGCAAATGCCTATCCTTCTAAAACTCTTTCAAAAAACTGCAGAGGAAGGAACACTTCCAAACTCATTCTACGAGGCTACCATCACCTTGATACCAAAACCAGACAAAGACCAAATAAGAAAACTACAGGCCAATATCACTGATGAACATAGACGCAAAAATCCTCAGCAAAAGTTTAACAAACAGAATTCAACGACACATCCAAAACCATAATCAAGTTGGGTTGATTCCAGGGATGCAAGGATTCTTCAATATTTGCAAATCAACCAATGTGACAGATCATATTAACCAAAGGAAAGCTAAAAATCATATGATAACCTAAATAGATGCAGAAGAAGCCATTAAAGATTTTTTAAATTATTAAAGTAGAAAAGAAAGTTTAAAAAAAAATAAACTTAAAAATGTGTAAAAAGTTGAAATAACTCAAATGTCCATCAACTGGTGATCGAATAAACAAAACATGCAATGCAAAATTATTTGGCCATCGATGGAATGGAGTTCTTAGACAAGCTGTAACATGCTAGAGCTCAGAAATGATCATGTTAATTAAAAGAAGCCAGGAACAAAAGGCTGGGTATTGCATTATTCTGTTCATGTAAATGCGTATGTCCCAGATTAGGTAATTCTCTAAAAACTGAAAATAGAGTAGTGAGTGCAAGGGCCCAGATGAAGGGGGAAATGGAAAATGTCTGCCAACTGGAGAGTGTTTCCCATTGGAGTGATGAAAATATTCTAGAGTGAGACTGGGGTTATAGTTATTCAACCTATGAATAAGTTACACATCAATGAATTATACAGCTTAACTAGTAAATTCGTGGTACAGATACAACATGTCAATAAATAAAAAGAAATAATTTTTTTAAAAACTACTGAAATTAACTTCTACACCCAGGAATATTATCCTTCAAAAACAAAGGAGAAGGAGATATTCTCATATGAACAAAAAATTGGGGAATTCATTCTCAGCAGATACCTTGTAAGAAACGTTAAAAGAAGTTATTTACAGTGAATTAGATGATATTGAAGAGAAACTATGAGTTAAGAAAGACTGTTATGTTGAAGTTTGACAGAAAACGACAGAATTCTGGAAAGCATTTATCCTTCAATGAAAAGTTAATGGAAAAAATAAACGAAGGCAAATTGAAATGAAGGTTTCTTTTCTTATTATTTATTGGTAAAAGATAAATGCTTGTTTGGGCTTCTCCATCTTTGCTTTTCACCAATTATGAACCCTCATAATTAAAGTGGGTTTCATGTATACAAGATCTATTTTCACTCAGTGGTAAAGAATCCGCCTGCAATGCAGGAGCTGTAGCAGATGCGAATTCCATCTCTGGGTCAGGAAGATCCCCCGCAGGAGAGCATGGCAACCCACTCCGGTATTCTTGCCTGGAGAATCCCCGTGAACAGAAGAGACTGGTGGACATACAGCCCATGGGGTGGCAAAGAGTTGGACACGACTGTGCAAGTAAACACCAGCAGACACATATTCCTAATAGAAGCCCTGAAGATACTAAAAATAGATGAGAAAATTCTCAGCCTAAAGAAAGAAAAACACAAACAAAAAACCTAGACTGTAGAGCTGACTTAGGAAAGGTTTTAGGCAATAACATGTCTCCCAACAGTAGTGTAAACAGTGTGTTCCACACAAGAGAGAGGAGTAATTTTTAAAACTCGCTCAATAGAAAAAACATTGTAGTTACATTCATAAATTAAAGGAAATTAAAATGTCCAGAAAACATAGTATAAAAATCTACTGATCTTTTTATATCTAATTAAGACTGTAAAACTGTAAGGGAATTTTTAAGAAAAAACATCTGTGAAGGTTTAAGCAGCCCCCAATGAAAAAGAGTTGGACACGATTGAGCAAGTGAACTGAACTGAAGCAGCCCCAATGAACGTAATTTTATTTTCTTCTTTCCATAGTCTCAAAATAATTGACAAGAATGAATTTCACTTTAAAACATTTTTCATTTGCAGCAGGATATTTCATATATGAATATAAGATTTTTCATGCTAAAAAGTTTGTACCTTGCAGCAAATATTTTGTTTCACTGATTTTGGCATAAATGAAATCACATTGTATGTCTTTGCCTTGACCATCTTTGTGGCATCACTGTGCATTTAGAATCATCTACTTGAAAGTGTGGACTGTGAAGTCCTCGGGTCACATACTGTTGAAGCCTAGCTAGAAGGATTTTGAGCATTACCTTGCTAGCACATGAAATGAGCGCAGTTGTGCGGTAGTTTGAACACTGTCTGGCATTGTCCTTCTTTGGGACTGAAATGAAAACTGACCTTTTCCAGTCCTATGGCCACTGCCAAGTTTTCCAAACTGGCTGGCGTATTGAGTGCAGCACTTTAACAGTACCATCTTTTAGGATCTGAAAGAACTCAGCTGGAATTTAATCACTGTCAGGGAACATTTAACAGGAGGATTCCTGCATGCCGTTTTCTATTTCTTAAGGACTCTCTGTTCCTTTTCAGTTCCTATTCCAAGAATGAGTAAAGATGCATGCAGTTCTCAGGACTGAGGTCATGGGATGAGACATGCAGTGACTCTTTTCGGCGTCAGTGACCTTCTATGTATTAGACTAGCCATGTGTGGCTATTGATAAAATTTCATCCTGTGTAATAGCTGAGTAGTCATCTTACTAAAGATACATAATCCTGCATTTCTGCTAATAAAGCACCTATACTCCATCAGAGCTTGTGTCCCCGTGTCTCTCTCTCTCTCTTCCCTCAGCTAGCACTCTGGAGCACAGAAACCCATCTTGCTCACTCTGCTGCCCGAGCTTCTAAAACTCTCTCGAGAAGGCACCCGGTGCCTTCGTGAGAGAGGCAAGTCCTGTGTCAAGGACATTATTGGTTCTCTGCGTAAACCAGGGAGTATCAGCCTCTCTCTCTCTTTCACTTTCTTATCATCGCCTCCAGACCGCCAGGTCCCAGTACATTAAAGGACCCCAACAAATCACCTCCACTAACTTTGTTCGCACTGCTGCTTCCTAAGGCCCTCTTGACTCTGCACTCTATGATGTCTAGCTCTAGGTGAGTGATCACATCATCGTGGTTATCCAGGTTATTAAGATTTTTTTTGACAGTTTTTCTGTGTATTCTTGCTACCTCTTCCTAATCTCTTCTGCTTTAGGTAGGCCCATAACGTTTCTGTCCTTTATTGTGCCTGTCTTGGCATGAAATGTTCCCTTGGCATTTCTCATTTTCTTGAAGAGATCTCTAGTCTCTCCCATTCTATTGTTTTCCTCTGTTTTTTTGCATTATTCAAATCCCTTGTGATTATACATTGGAAGTGGCAAATAAATTCAAGGTTCCATAGAATAGCAAGGAGAGAGAAGGCCTTCTTAGGTGAGCCACTAGGGAAGCCCCTTATCTACTAAAAGGGATTTCTCAGTGAGATCACTATGCGCTCAGTCCCCTCCTATGGGCACTATGTCATAGGGCCTCCTCCCCTTCCCAGCTGGGGGTCACCGTGTGCTACTCTCAGCGCCCATGGGGAGGGGGCACCCCAGCCTCTCCCATGGGGAAGGCCACAGACCCGAGAACCAGGTGTGTCTCCCTGAGGATGTCATTGTACAAATCATGCACTCACCTTTATTCAGCACCTCACACCCTGCATTCGCTGAGAGACACACGGAGGACCGAGGAGACCATGGACCCTGCCACCTGGCCCCACCTCGGCAGTCACCCACATTCAGTGGACGGGCGGACGTATTACCAGCCCCGCAGGAGAGAACTGAGAATAGCCACCGCAACGCCCAGCTCCTCAACACACTTGCCGGCAGCTCCGAGGAGGCGTTCGGTTCCGGCCGGTGACGTCACAGGACGTGACTGAGACGCAGCCTCCGCGACGCCCAGCTTCACCCATGCGCCGTCCCTCAGCCCTGAGCACCTTCGGGTTCAGCCCAGTCACATCACAAGATGCGAACGTGGAGCGGCCTCCAATATGCCCAGCTCCTCAGGGCGCCCTCCGTCAGCCGCGAGGCGGTTTCCGGTTCAGGCCGGTAACGTCACAGAACGTGACTGAGATGCAACCTCTGCAACGTCCAGCTCCACCCATGCGCCATCCTCTCAGCCCCGAAGCAGCTTCCGGTTCCGGCCAGTTACGTCACAGGACGTGACTGAGATGCAGCCTCCGCGACGCCCAGCTCCACTCGTGCACCATCCCTCAGCCCCGAAGCAGCTTCCGGTTCAGCCCAGTGACATCACAGGATGCGAACGAGGAGCGATGCCCAGCTCCTGCGCGTGCTGTCTGGCAGTCGCGAGGCGGCTTCCGGTTCAGGCCGGTAACGTCACAGGACGTGACTGAGACGCAGCCTCCGCGGTGCCCAGCTCCTCAGCGCGCCGTCCCTCAGCCCCAAAGCAGCTTCCGGTTCAACCCGAAAACGTCGCCAAGAAAGCCGTCGGCCCAGATGAAGTCGCCTGCGATGGTGTTGGTACAGCCGGCTGGCGACCCCGGGCACTGGCCCCGCACCCATGCAAAGGTAGGGGAGCCCCCACTGGGTCAGCTTCTCCAGGGACCAGGCCGGGGGGACGCGGTCAAACTCCAGGTTCTCTGTGAGGTTGATGCAGGCCACGGACAGCCTGCCTGGGGCAAGAGAGGGGTTGCTGTTCATGGTGCCGGCTGTGGGGTCAGCCGCCCACCTGTGCAGTCACTAACCCACGGAGTCACGTGGCCAGCCGAACCATATGGTCACCGACTCACATGGTCACCCACCCACGGGGTCACTACCCCATGCGGTGATCCCTCCACGTGGCCACCAACCCACGTGGTCACCCCCACATGGGGTCAGTAACCTGAGAGGTCATGCAGTCACCTGTCCACATGTTTACCCACTCACACCGACAGCCGCCCACGCGGTCACCCACTCACCGGGTCAGCAACTCACATGGTAACGCACCCTGCAGTCAGCAACTCAAACCGGTCACCCAGCCACACGGTTACCCACCCACGCAGTCACCAACCCACACGGTCTCCCGCCCATGTGACCAGTAACCCATTGGGTCACCCACCAACGCAGTCACCCACCTGTGCGACCCCTAACCCATGGAGTCACCTGCCCACGCAGTCACCAAGCTGTGCCATCACCCACCCAGACTCTGGCCTCCGCAGCGGTCAGAGATTCAGATGTCCGACAGAGACCAAAGTTCGGACAGCAGGGGCTCACGTGGGTGTTGACTCATGAATTTCTCGTGTTTCAGAGGGAAGGCAGGCTGGACAGTGACCCCAAAGATGTCCACGTCCTGGCCCCGTGTGGTGGACACAATAATGTCCGCACGGATGGTCACATCCTGTCTACATCCTGACCCCCTGTGGTGGACGCAAACGTCCCCAAGGATGTCCACACCCTGCTCCCCATGTGGTGAACAGAATAAAGTCCCCCAATATGTCCTGTTCCATTTGTTCACTTGAACCCAAAGCCAGCCCCGTGCGCAAGGACATGCGTGTGACCAGGTGTCCCGGTGTGAAGGCGGCACTCAGCTGGGTGCCTGCAGCTCTTCACGTGATCCAGGTATTGGATGAGGTCTCGGGGCTTCACCTGGTTCCCCCACCGATAGGGGATACGGGGCCACAGTTCTGCATGCTGACTCATGGATGCCTCGTCCTTGTACGACAGGATGACCTGCTGGCCCTGGGACCACAGCTGGTGCAGAGTCGGCACCTCCTTGGGGGAAAATCATCTGACTGCCCGTGAGACGTGTGCACAGGGGTGATTGGGGTGCCTTGTGACACGATGTGTCAGTTATCGGGGGTGTCCGAGAAGCTACAGTGATGTGTAGATTATTAGGGTGTCTATGATCAGTGATGGGCTGGTTGTTGGGTTCTCTGTGAGAAGAGGCAGTCATGGGTGGATTATTGGCATGTCTGAGTAGAGACATAGTGAGTAGATTACTGGGGTGTCTGAGTGGAGACGGTGATGTGTGGGTTATTGGGGTGTCTTGAGCAGTGATTGGCAGATTTTTGGGGTGTTTGAGTAGAGACAGTGATGGGTAGATTACTTGAGTGTCTTGAGAAGGGATGGGTCGATTATTGGGGTGCCTGAGTGGAAACAGTGGTGGGTGGATTATTGGAGTTTCTGATAGGAAATGGCAGGTGGATTACTGGGGCATCTTGAGGTGTGATTGATGGGTTTTGGGGGTGTCTGAATAGAGAGCAGGCAGGGTGGATTATTGGGAGTGTCTGTGACCATTGATGGGCTGGTTTTTGCGGGTGTTTGGAGACAGTGGTGGGTGGATTACTGGGGTTCCATGAACGGCATCACCTGGTGCCTGACTCAGCCTCATGTGAGCGGATAGTCTGATTACAGTGAAGCCTAGTGTTTCCACCGCCCCCACTGCCAAGAGCATGGGGAGCCTGTGGGCCCTGCTTACCCCACGGGGACACAGCATGTCCCCAAACATGTTCTTGATGCAGCCCATCAGGTCCTCGTGCAGGTCCTCCATCATGCCCTCGAAGTTCCTGCACGCCAGGATAACCACCTCCTGGGGGTGGTTCTCCAGCCACTCCAAGATCTCCATGAGGGCGTTCTGAGTGGGGGTGGAGGAGAAGGGCCTTGTAGTGAGAGACAGAGGGGCGTGGGTGGGGACTTCCCCCAGCACAGCCACTCTACAGACGGGTTGGGGGGTCCTGACGCACAAAGAGGTAAAGCATGGCGCCTGCTCCCAAGGGACTGAGCCTCGCCTGAGTGGCAGTGGGGAGCCGTGGCATTACTCTGGTGTGTGTGTGTGTGTTTGTGTGTGTATGTACACAGTCCTGTAGGTACAGGTGCACACGCAGGTGTGCATGTGTTCAGGATCTATGTGTGCACAGAGGCAGAGAGCAGTGCTTATAATACTGTGTGAAGTCTGTACTCCAGGGAGCATGCGAGGCCCAGGACGGAACCTCCAGACCCCAAGGGTCATTAGGTTCTGTAGTGGGGGCACCAGGGCCTGAGGTCAGAGTGAGACATTAAGTGAGTTGGCCAGCAGCCGAGAGAATGGACTGAACATCCCAAAACTGGACCCAGGAAAAGACATGTCAGGGACCTGGTATAGCCAAATTCCGGGAGACACCCCAGAGGCCAGGGGTACAGGTGTGAGTTCAGAAACACAAGTTGGTCGGGAATTCTGAGTGACTGATGCCAGAGGTCAGCCCTCTCCTGCCTGGAGTGGACCTGTGTTGTCCCTTTAGAGGTCAGCCTCTCCTGCCTGGAGTGACCGTGTGCCCGTCCGAGTGGACGTGTGCCCATCCCCTCAGAGGCCCTCCCACTCTTGCCTGCACCAGACGTGGCTGTCCCTGGCTGGCAGACCCCCACCGTCCATACCGCTGGCCCCCACCCCCAACTCCATGAGGGCCGTCATGTACACCATGTGGCCAGAGTGCAGGTTCCTCTCGGTGCCCTCCTCCACGTGCGCCATCTGCAGGTCCTCACGCCGGCATCCAGCTGTTCCGTGATACTCAGTGCCTGCACACAGAGGTCGGTCACCTTTGCTGGGCACAGGGGGCGTCCCCCGACTCAGGGGCTGGGCATGCACTGAGGATGCCCAACTGAGGGCCACATCGTCCACTGTGAAATCAACAGTGTTGGTGCTGCCGGGTTTCAGGCCCTGCTTCTGGGAACAAGGTCTCCTGGGTCACTGCTGGTGTGGAGCACAGAGCCCGGGTCCAGATTGTGGTCTTGAGCGGGGGATGTTCCTGCAGAGTCCAGCCTCACCCGCCTCTCAGGCAGTCCCTGGGTGGAAGCTCCCTGTGGGTTTAACAGACCTGGCTCCATGCCACCCAAGCTGGACCCTTGGACATGAGGACAGCCAAGACCCACAGAGGTCTGTGCCCACCCCCACAAACAGCACTAGGAAAGACAAGAAGGAATCAAGGGGAGAGAAGCAAAGGAAGAAACATGTGTCCACCACACACATAAGACAGGGAAAAGCAAAAAAATAACTGTAACATAAATTGAAAAGTGAAAGTTGCTCAGTTGTTTCCAACTCTTTTCGATCCGATGGGCTGTAGCCCTCCAGACCCCTCTGTCCATGGAATTATCAGGCATGATTACTGGAGTGGGTTGCCATTCCCTTCTTCAGATCTTCCCAACCCAGGAATCAACCCTACATCACCCACATTGCAAGCAGATTCTTTGCCAGCTGAGCCACCAGGGAAGCCCTAACATAAATTCGGAGCAGAAAACGTACTGTGTCCTCTACAATGAGCCATGATGGAAAAAGAAAAAAACGTAAGGATACAAAAATGGGAAAGTAAATAATAGATTCTATCAAAAATAAAACAGAAAGTAAAGCTAATATTAACATAAACTAGTAGCAGAAAACGGTACTGTGTTCTCTACACAGAGTCATAATGGAAAAACAAAACTATATAAGCATAAAAAATGTGAAAGGAAGTCACAGCCCCCACCAATCCAAATTAAAAGAAAAGCAAAGACTCATAGGAATATTGTCAGCTACACACAGGCACTTGCCATCCACCTCTACAAGGATTAAATGAAGTGCTCCTTGAAACGCTAATCTTCAACACCGACTCAAAGAACACCACCCGTGCCCCCCACCCGCACACACCCAGGTCTCTTTGGCAGCCATACCACTTGAGACCACGGCACCGAGGTCCCCCCGGATGGATGGACCCTGCCCTGGAGGGAGGCAGAACAGAGGGACCCAGCACCAAGGGACCCTCAGAGCAGAGGGACCCCAGTCCTGCAGGACCCCCGGGCTCTGGTGGCCCCCCTCCTGCTCACTCCCTCCTCTGGGTGTGAGCTCTTAAGGCCAGGCTGCAGGCACCTGATGCAAGCAGGAATGTAGTTTGTGCACATTCCAGCCCTGGCTCTCTGCCTGTCAGCTCCCCTGAGGAGGATTCCAGCAAGCTGGAACCTCCCAGGAGGAAGCAGTTACACAAGGCAATAGCTGTGCTTGACAGCCCCTTGTCCTCTTGGGAGGACCAGCCTGGGAGCAGAAAATCCAGGAATCTGAGTGCCCCTCAAGTGTGGGTACAGGAAGGTGGGGTCCATCTGTCCCTTCCAGTGGGCCCCTGCTTCTGCAGGCACCTGGGCCCAGGTGGGTTGTCTACCCTGTCCTGCATCCACCCCCTGGCTAACCTGTGTGCCAGTGACAGGACCGCTGTCAATTGGGTGCCCCCTCCCCACAGAGAGGTCCCTCACCATTGACTCCTCTCCATCCTCCACAGTGACTGCCTCCCACCCCGGCTTCTCTCCACCCCAGGAAACCCCCGATCCACCCTGGGGAAGCCCTCGAGGGGAAGGGTGTGAGTGTTTGCATGTGATGTCAGTCGCTTCAGTCGTCTCGACTCTCTGTGACCCCATGGATTGTAGCCTGCCAGGCTCCTCTATCCGTGGGATTTCCCAGGTGAGACTACTCCAGTGGGGCACCATTTTCTCCTCCGGGGGATCTTCCCGGCCCAGGGATCAAACCCAGGTCCCCTGCATTGCAGGCTGATTCTTTACCATCTGAGCCACCAAAAAGTCTCCCTGGAGGGGGTGTAGGGGTGCAAACGCAAACCCACCTCAGACGACATGGGAACTCAGCTATTGCTTATCTGGGACCAGGAAGGAGCTCTGGTGTCAGGTCAGCTGCACAGAGGGTGGGACCCAGCCTCCCCCTTCCCCTCCCAGCTCCCCCAGGCTCTGTGTCTTCAGATGGTGATGCTCTTAGTCCAGGGGCCCCCGTTCTGGCTTCAGGCTGGTTCCACAGTAAAGCTGTGTCCTTTCCTACCTTGCTGGGAGTTGCTCTGGGTGGGGAAGATCTCCTGGAGGAGGGCATGGCAACCCACTCCAGTATTCTTGCCTTCAGAATCCCATGGACAGAGAAGCCAGGCTGACTACAGTCCATGGGGTCGCAATGAGTCAGATATGACTGAGCAACTAAACCACAATTCTGCTTTACAGCAGGTTTGTTCTTAACCCCGTTTCCCCACCGGGGATAAGGACACTGTCCCCTGTGGGTGACACTAGCTGCTGGAGCTGGGTCCAGGGCCCGGGAGTGCCTGCAGACCCTCATCTGGGTGGTGGGCCACTTGAGTACCACGGGCAGGGTGGCACATGGCAGCACTTTGCCCAGAAGCTGCAGCAGCCTTGCCTCCTTGTGAGAGATGGGTGACTTCTTGTTCAGGCAGTATGTCATCCTGCGGTGGCTGCCTGCAGGGAAACCAGGCGGGGGACATGTCACCCCCTCAGCCTGTCAACTGTGCCCCCAAGCCCCCCTAAGGATGCACAGCTATAGCGCTGGGGGCACAGGGGAGTACCGAAAGTCGTATCCACTGAGTCCTGGGCACTGAATCTTGTCTCGAAATGGGGTCTCTGCAGATGCGAGAAAGAGAAGAGCAATTTATATTAGGAATCCCTTTTTTGGACAGGAAAGGCTTACGATGGCTTTTGATTTTCTGGTTTGTTGTTTCCCAAGTGGTGCTGTTAGCAAAGAGCCTGCTTGCCAAAGCAGGAGGCATAAAAGATTCAGGGGTGATCCCTGGGTTGGGAAGATCTCCAGGGAAGGGAATGCCAACCCACTCCATTATTCTTGCCTGGAAAATCCCATGGAGAGAGGAGCCTGGCTGGTACAGTCCATGGGGTTGCAGAGAGTCAGACACGACTGAGCACAGACAGACCCTCCCTAGTTACAGGTACTTTGAAGTTATTCATAGTATTGTCAGGCTCTTTATGACGCCAGTGTTGTGGTCATTTATTAATGGTCATTTCTGTGCGGTTTCATTTATTCTTTTTCCTTTTAAATCTGTGTGATCTGTTTCAGAGACAGTGTGGAGAGGTTTACACTTTACCAGTCACCTGGGGACAATCCAGAAATCCTTCCCTTCTGTCTCTGAAAATAGGTTTGGACTAGCTTTCTTTTGTTTTTAGTTGTTTTTTTTTTTCCCATATAAATGTATTTATTGTCATTGGAGGCTAATGACTTTACAGTTTTGTATCGTTTTTGCATACAGCGACATGAATCTGCCATGGGTGTACACGTGTTCCCCAACCTGAGCTCCCCTCCAACCTCCTTCCCCTGCCATCCCTCTATCCTGTATCATGCAAAGAACCTGGAATGGCGATTTGTTTCCCATATGATAATTTACATGTTTCAATGCCATTCTCCCAAATCATCCCACCCTCGCCCTCTCCCACGGAGTCCAAAAGACATTTCTATAAATCTGTGTCTCTTTTGCTGTCTCGCATACAGGGTTATCGTACCATGTTTCTAAATTCCATATATATATGCGTTAGTATCCTGTAACTTTTTAAAAATTTATTCTCAGGGTCACGTGATGGGAAAGAGGATTTACTAGTTCATAATATAATTTGATTTGATGATGTTATGGAAGAGTGGTTGGATGGATGAATGGATGGTGGGTGGGTGGATGGATCAATCAGTGGATGGGTGGATGATGGACTGGTCAGTGGATGGATGGATGGGTGATGGATGGATAGATTTATGGATGGATGGGTGGGTGGTTAGATGGGTGGGTGTGTGGATGGATAGGTGAGTGGGTGGATGGACAGATAGATGAGTGGATGGGTGGGTGTGTGGGTGGATGCATGGATAGGTGGGTCAGCAGCATGTGGTCCATGCACACAGTGATGTATGACACACCCTGAAAAGGAGTAAGGTTCTGACACAGGCTACATCGTGGATGGACCTTGAACACACGATGGTCAGTGTGAGAAGCAGACACAGAAGGACACATTTTACGTGTCCATTTATAAGAGAGGTCCAGAACAGGCAAATGTACAAAGACAGAAGCAGATGAGTGGTGCCCGGGCTTGGGGGAGAGGCATCACGAGTTATTATGTAAGGGGTACAGGAAGGAGAGGGGCCAAGGCCTGAAGACTCGGAAGCTTCCTCCTTGTGGGGCCCCCACAGCCTTCCCCATGGGGAAGCACTCGGAAGTACTAGGAAACTGGGTCCATGGTTCCCTGTCTGCTCCACCCCCTCAAGGGAAGGGCCGGGTGGGGGCCCCTCGTCCCGGGGGGAGTGGAGTCGCTGGCATAGAACCCCACAGCTGTCGAGAGGGTGAGAAAGAGTCTAAAGCTGCCTTCCATAGAAAGTAGCACTACCTGTTTGTCCAACTGTCCATGTGCGTTCCCAGTGGGTAGTGCCCAGGGTCACAGCCAGGGCAGGGCCCAGTGTCTGCACGGCCATAGGGGCGCTTGTGGAGAATGGGGCGCATTTGCACCTTGAGCAGGGTGCTGTCTAGCAGGGACCCTCCCCTCCAAAGCCACGGTGTCTGGTGAACAACCCTCTGATGACCTGAGCACAGCAGTGTCACCCTGGAAGTGCCCGCTTGCCTGGTCACCACCGGGCATCCCCAAGTCAAGATGCCCGCCCATGGCTGAGCTTTGCAGCATTTTTTGCAACCAAACTGGCTGGAGTCAGAGGTTCCTCATTTTAATTAGATAGTTCGGTACCACTTATTGAGTTGTTTGGGGGCGGGTGGCCCCCTTAAACTTTGGGCCCTCCAGGCTCAAGTGCAGAAGGTGCCGCACAAGCTCTGATGGAAAATATGGGTGGAAAGGTGAGGAACCTGAAGTTCCCAGGGCTGCCCTGGAGTAGGACAGAATGGCTGAGAAGGCACAACCCCCCCCTCCAAGGTGGTTGGCATGTGTCCTGAAGGCAGGCTCTTGGGGGTTCTTGTACCTTGCGGGTTGATTGGTATAAAGTGGACAGACAAGGGAAGGTGCTGGTGTGTGTATGTGTGTGTCTGCAGTGTGTGTGTGTGTGTGTGTTCAGTGTGCCTGTATGTGTGCGTCTTTGGCACTGAGGCTTCCCACACTCGGACCCGTCTGGCAGCCACATCCCCACAGAGCCGAGCCTGCGGGGCCTCACCTGGGATGGAGAGGTGGTGCGGGGGCACGTCCCAGAGCCGAGAACTCAGTGCTGACATCCAGTCCGCGTTCACCTTGGTGGCACAGGAGGGAGCCGGGCGAGCTCACCTGCCAGCCCATCGGAGGCTGAGCCTGGGAGATCTGGGGGAGGAAATGGGGCTTTGCATAATTAAAACAGGACCTGCAGAAGACCCAGTGCTGGCGGTGCAGAGGCGTGGCTCTGAGAAACCAGTATCTGCGGACTTCTCTCCAAGAGAAAGGAGGATGGGGTGGTGGAGAGGGGAGAAGAGCTCTACAGTAATAGTTCCTCCCTGCAGTATTAGCTCCTCTCTGTTGTCATAGTAACAGTTTCCCCTATGGGGTAACAGTTGTCTAGAGTTCTCCTTTATCGTCTTGGAGTAATAGTTCTCGTTTATTGTCATAGTCTTCCACTCCACACCCTAATAGTCCTGACTCTATTGTCATACTTCACTTTCTGTTTTCATAGTCCCCCCTCTGCCGTAAAAGTCTCTCCTCTACTGAAATGACCCCCCTCTAATGTCATAGTCCTCCTATATAGTGATTGTTCCCCCTCTGTTGTCAAAGTTCCCCTTCTACAGTAGTATTGTCACAGTTCCCTCTCTGCAATAATAGTCCTCCTTGATTGTAGTAGTCCCCTTAAATTATAAGTCTGCCTCTAATATCCCCCTTGTAGAGTAAAAGTCCTCCATTGCTATAATCTCTTTCTACAGTCAACACCCCCTCTCCACTGTCATAATCCACCCCCTATTGTAATAAGTCTGTCTCTGTGGTAATAGTCTTTCCTCTAATAATCTCCCTCTGTTGTCAGTATTCCCCTTCCACAGTGAAAGTCTCACTTCTACAGCAACAGTCCTGCCTCTACTGCCATAGTTTCCCCTCTGTAGTAATAGTCCACTTCTCTTATCCCTATTCTGTATTAATAGTCTCTTCCCTATCATAATGATCCTCCCTCTATAGCAATAGTCTTCCTCAAGCTCAGTCGTCCCTTTCTATTGTAATAGTCCCTGTCTGCAGTAATAGACCCCCATTCAATATAATAGTCCCCCCTAAGGTAATCGTCCTCTTCCATTATACTAGTCCCTCTCCTTCATAGTCCCCTCTGATCAGTAATAGCCCCCCTCTACAAAGACAGACCACCTTCTGCTATACAAGTCCCACATAAAGTATAATAGGCCCCTCTCAACAGTGAGAGTCCTCCTCTATCATCAGAGTCCTCCCTCCACAAAGAGTTCAGCCTCTTCTGTAATAATCCTCCTCCTCAGAATGGTCCCCCTGTATTGTAATAGTTCCCTTTATTTTAATAGATTTCCATATTGTCATAGTCCCTCCTCTACTGGAACAGCCCCCACAGTATCAGAGACCCCTGTCATTTACTTTTCCATCTCCACAGTAATAGTCGCCACTATAATAAAGGTCCTCCTTTATTATGAGTTCCCTCCCCACAGTAGGGCTTCCCCAGTGGCTCAGGTGTTAAAGAATCCGCCTGCATTGCGGGAGACCTGGGTTCACTCTCTGGAAGTTCCCCTGGACAAGGGAAGGTCTAATATTCCGGTATATCTCCAGTATGTCTCCAGTATTCTGGCCTGGAGAATTCCATGGCCTGCATACAGTCAGACACGACTGAGTGACTTTCACTTTCTCCACAGTAATATCCCCCCTACATGGTCATAGCCCCATTTATTGTTGTATCTCCCTTCTATCATATTAGTCATCTCTCGGCAGTAATATTGCCCCTGTACAAATAAAGTCCTGCTGCTGCTGCTAAGTCACTTCAGTCTTGTCCGACTTTGTGTGACCCCATAGACGGAAGCCCAGCAGTGCTCACCCCGTCCCTGGGATTCTCCAGGCAAGATCACTGGAGTGGGTTGCCATTTCCTTCTCCAATGTGTGAAAGTGAAAAGTGAAAGTGAAGTCGCTCAGTCGTGTCCGACGCTTAGCGACCCCACGGACTGCAGCCTACCAGGCTCCTCCATCCATGGGATTTTCTAGGCAAGAGGGCTGGAGTGGCTTGCCATTGCCTTCTCCGAAATAAAGTCCTACCTCTGTGTAATCATCCCCTCTCTAGAGTAATAGTCCTTCTCCCTGAAGGACTCATATCCTCCTGTAACAGTCCCCTTTCCTCTTCACAGTAATCCTTCAGGATCAAAGTCTCTTTTCTAATCCAAATATTCAACGAGATGCAAGTAGAACACACAGCAAAACAGTACATCAGAACTCCAAGCACGGCATTGAGGGGAGCACCTGTGGATGTGTGTGCCCCTGCACATAGGGCTCCTTTGGTGCATCTGCGTCACCATCCTGGGGACACCTGTGGGTGTGTGTCTGTCTTCCCCTCACAGAGGAGACCTCCCCATTGTACAGGCCACCTGCACACTTGGTGTCCTGTCCACAACTCTCCCCATAACACAGGTCACTGGCCCACTCCTGAGCCCTCTTGTCTCCACATCCCTGGACCTCTGTTCCCTCACCATCCAGGTCAGCGTGTCACAAGCACTTCATCCTCCCATTTGCGCTGGCCTGAGATGGTGGTGGGTTCACAGTGATGGGAGGAGGAATGTCCCATCACCTGTGAACAACAATCCTGTACTTGCAAGACACACCCCCGTCTCCCAGGTACATAGGTGTGGGTCACCTTCCCTCTTTTCCTTGTCTGTGAACTCCAGCTGCCTGGTTTCCAAGTGCAGATTCAGGAGTGCTCCGCAGTAGTGCCACCCAGCCTTGGGGCCTGGGACAGCACCCCAGGGAGCAAGCCGGGTGCCCCTGCACACCCGGATGGCTTCTGCTCGGCGGGGCACTTTCTCCTGTGGGTCTGACACGCCCTCTGCGTTCTCAGTCCACTCAGGTGAGCAGGTGGGGCACATGCTGGTGAGGTCAGGTTCTGCCACCCTGGGCCCACAGTGAGACACTGGAGGAGGCCCCGTGTGATATCGTGCACATCTGTGGGTGGGGATGGGCACAGAGGAGCTCAAGAAGTAGTTCTCAGGTGAACGAATGGAAGGAGCAATGCAGGGCTGGCAAACCCTGCACATAGCCAGTCCTCTCATCCTGCTCACCCGGCCCCCTGAGTGGTCCGCAGGCTTCAGGAACACCAGGCTCCTAGACATTTTCTCAGGCCCCCAAACTCACCAGCTCCCTGAAATACTCACTGCGTCCCCCAGATACTCACCAGCCCCCTGAAATGCTCACTCGGTCCCCCAGATACTTGCCAGTCCCATGAAACGCTCACTGGGTCCTGCAAACTCGCTGGCCTCCTGAAATGCTCGCTGGCTCTCCCAGATACTCGCCAGACCCCTGAAAGGCTCACTGGGTTCCCCAAACTCGCCAGCCCCCTGAAACGCTCACTATGTCCCCCAAGCACTTCCTGGGCTCCCAAAGTGTCCATCCACTGGGACCAGCCCATGACCCTACCCGCTCAACATAAGGACAGGACTCGAGACCTGGGTCATCAGGTGTCCTCTCCCAATGGTACTGGCCAGCACAGGGTTAGCACCGGCTCAGCACTCATGATGGGCTTGTCACTGCGCCCCACGGTCCACAGTCCAGGGGCTCCCTCAGGCTCCGTGCTCCAATCCAGAGGGACTCAGCTTCCATGTGGAGACGCCGGGTGGATGCCTCCCTTCCCCGACCTTGTCCCGGCCCTCCAGCCCCTTCTGTGCACAAACACACACGCATATATGTATCTGATGCTTGGAAAGATTGAGGGCAGGAGGACGAGGTGGGTGACAGAGGATGAGTTGGCTGGATGGCATCACCGACTCAATGGACATGAGTTTGAGTGAACTCCGGGAGTTGGTGATGGATAGGGAGGCCTAGCGTGCTGTGATTCATGGGGTCACAAAGAGTCGGACACGACTGAGTGACTGAACTGAACTGAACAGTGTCTCTAGTAGGCTGCCCTTTGCTATTCAACAGTTTTTTTTCCTGATGATCTCTTTGATGTATATTCATGTCCGTTTGTTCCTTGCAAACTCTTCATTTATCCCCCATTCCCTAACTTTTTCTTAGTAATCATAAGTTGCTTTTCTAAGTTTGTGAGTCTGTTTCCACTGCGTAATATCCTACATTTGCATTAATTTCAAGAAGATACCTGTCAGTGCTACCTTGTGATATTTGTCTTTTTCTCTCTGCCTTCCTTTCCTTAGTATGGTATTCACTCCATCCATCCACACTGCTGTCACTGGCATTATTCCATTCTGACTCAGGGCTGGGTAACATTCCAGTGCAGAGGTACACCAGTCTGTCTTCATTTTCCTGTCGATGGATAACTTGGTTGAATTTGTTGCAGGGAGAAGGGAAAAATGGGTTTCCCTGGTGGCTCAGCCAGTAGACAATCTTCCTTAGAATGCAGGAGACGTGGGTTCCGACCTTGAGTAGGGAAGATCCCCTGGAGAAGGGCATGGCAACCCACTCCAGTATTCTTGCCTGGAGAATCTCATGGATAGAGGAGCCTGGTAGGCTGCAGTCCATGGGGTCGCTACTAGTCGGACACGACTGAGCGACTTCACTTTCACTTTTTACTTTCACACATTGGAGAAGGAAATGGCAACCCACTCCAGTGTTCTTGCCTGGAGAATCCCAGGGACGGCAAAGCCTGGTCGGTTGCCCTCTATGGGGTCGCACAGAGTCAGACATGACTGAAGTGACTTAGATGCAGCAGCAGCAGCACCCATTTACACCCCCACTGAGAGTGTAGGAGAATTCCCTTTTGCCTCCATCCTCTGCAGCCCATATTCTCTGTAGATTTTTAGACAGGGGCCACTCTGACCTGTGGGAGGGGACTTTTCATGGGAGTTTTGATTTGCGTGGATTTAACACATAGCAGCGTCCTGCAGTCCATGGAATTGCAAAGAGGAGGACACAACTGAGCACCTTAACTGAATACATAGTGAGCTGGACAAACTTGCCAGGTGCTTTTTGATATTGTACAGTGCCTCCAGTTTACCTCTTGACATTGTTTTCTTGAAAGGTGGCCCTGTTTTGAATTCCTGTCTGAAGATCTACCCCGGGACATGACTGGATGGGAGAGGTCAGTTACATTCCCTCAGGCCTTGTGAATATGAAGAGACCAGCAGCACTAGGTTTAAAAATGTTTTTCTGAATGACGGTTCTAAGGCAACAGCATTGCTTCCTGCCCCACTCTGGTCCTCAGGCATTGAGTCTCATGGAAAACTCTGTTCATGGTTTGTCATCTAGAGTGGAATGTGCCAAGGCTTGAGGCTCATTTCTCCGTCCCCCTTACCCAGGGTCCCCAGGACACATGGCAGTTTGTGGACCCCACTCCACAGAGGGTGCTGTTATCTGTAGGTGTGGTGACCCTAAAGACAGAGGCTGGAGGTAGGAACCCCAGCCTAGGGGACAGAGTGGCCAGGGCACCTTGCAAACCTGTTCCAGCCCGGAGGCTCCACCAATTCTTGGGTGATGGAGGCTTGGTTTCTTTGCAGGAGGTTCCACCTGCATGTGGAGATTGGTGCTCATGCAGAGGGAAGGAGGCACCCCAGGTCCGTTCTGGGGTCACATTTCCTCCCACATGCTCACAGCTCCGTCTGCATTGAAGCCCTCCAGTCTTGGGACTGAAACCAGCTCAGGCTCCAGGGGTGTGACACCATCCAGGTCAACATGTCCTGAGGCAGTAGAGTCAGACTTTCTGATTCCTTTGTTATACTTTCATTCCCTAAATTGAATTGGCCTATGTAGTTGAATCACAAGGTTGTGGGTGTTTTTTGTTTTTCTTTTGGATGGACAGCAACTCGATTCACTTGTACGTAGATGTGTATGTCTTCTCTTCCAGGTTCTTTTCCGGTATAGGATGTTACAGTGTTGAATAGGATTCCTATCTACACAGTGGTTCCTGGTGCATTCTTTTTTTATTTTTTTAATAATATTTGACTCCCTATGTTAGATGGAATCAAATCATTACTCCATGTCCCACAATTTTGTTTTGTTTTTTCTTTCTGGGGACAACTGATTCTTTTCGGAGTCTGTGAGACTGTTCCTATTTGGTAAAGAAGTTCATGTGTATCCATTTTTAGATCCCAGCTACAGGTGATATCTTTTGCTAATATCCCTCTCTGTCGCCCTCACCTCACTTGCTATGATCATCTCTACTTTATTCCCTGAGGCTGTACATGGCATTCTTTCCTGCTTGTTATGGCTGAGTGGGGGTTCATCGTCTATATATCCCATCTTTATTCGTTGTCGATGTCTTTGCTTGCACACAATTTTTCCCATTCTGAGGACAGTCTTTCTCTTTCCTTTAGGGTTCCTTTGCTGTGCAAACGCCTTTAAGGTTAATTCAGTCCTGTTTTCTTAGTTTTGGTTCATTTTTCATTATTCTGGGCACACTTGGTGGAATTGATGTTACAGGATGTCCCCCCTATATTGTCCTGAAAATTGCATAGTATCCGTCCAGCATTGAGATCTTTATCTTATTTGAAGTTTATATTTTTGTCTGGTTTGAGGGACATTCTAATTTCATTCTCATTTTCATTATTGATGCATGTCCATGCTGTCATCCATAGTGGCGTTCACGTATTTTCATTTACCACAACGGAGGTGGAGGGTTCCCTTTTCTTCATGGCATCTGGTGGATTTAACCTTTGTAGAGTGCTTGACAGTCACCATTCTGATTGGTGTGAGGTGATACCGAACACCCTTCCCTAATATTTAGCAATTTTGACATCTTTCCTCGTGATTTCATTTTAAGAGTGAGTTATAGATACAAGTTAAAATTGGCTTTGTGGCGGTCTACCCAGTTATGAAGTCGTTTTTGGTGAGCACCTCTTGGAGACTGCAGGAGATCAGTTGTTTTTCACTTAGAAACCCTTGGATCTTGTGAATATTAAGTGCCATCAACATGACTTTCTGTTGATGGGCGGGGCTGTGGCCCTCCCCGTTGTTTTAGCAGAGATCAAACTACGGTGGAGGAAATGAAGACAGTGGCGACCTCCTTCAAAAGGTCCCGTGCATGTGCTGTGTCACCCAGTGCCCTGACCCTGAAGCAGGCCACCACCGACGCACGCCTCCACCGGAGACCCCTGGGCAATCACGGGCAAGTCTGGGTCGGTCTCTTGTGGGTGACTGCTCCTTTCTCCTGGGTACTGGTGCTCACAAGGTTTTGTTTGTGCCCCCCAAGAGTCTGTTTCCCTCGTCCTGTGGAAGTTCTGTAATCAAATCCCACTGGCCTCCACAGTCAAATTCCTTGGGGGTTCTCAGTTCCCTTGTCAGATCCCCAGGTTGGTAAATCTGCTGTGGGTCGTAGAACTTTGTTCACAGTGTGAGAATTTCTTTGGTGTGATTGTTCTTCAGTTTGTGGGTCGTCTACTCGGGGGCTCTATGGTTGGGGTTAATGGTAAACTCCTCCAAGAGGGCTTATGGCACACTCAGGACTGCTGCACCCAGAGCCCCTGCCCCTGTGGCAGGCACTGCTGACCCGTGCCTCTGCAGGAGATGCTCAGCCACTCAGAGGCAGGTCTGGTCAGTCTCTGTGGGGCCTCCTGGTGCACACAAGGTTGGGTTTGAGCCCTCCAAGCTCAGTGTCTCTAGCAGGTATGGGGTTTGCTTCTAAACACGATTTTGCTCCTCATACCATCTTGTTGGAGCTTCTCCTTTTCCCCTGGATGTGGGGTATCATTTTATGGTGGGATCCAACATGCTCCTGTTGATAGTTGTTCAGCAGTGAGTTGTATTTTGGAGTTCTCACAGGAGAAGATGAGCACACATCCTTCTGCTCCGCCATTTAGTCACTTTGGATTAAAGATTTACTGAGCATGGCCCTGCCCATCAGAACAAGACCCAGTTTCCCCCACAGTCAGTCTCTCCATTCAGGAAGCAGCCATAAGCTTTTTATCATTGTCAATCAGAGTGCACACAGAATAAAAACCACAGTCACAGAAAACAAACCAAACTGATCAATCTTTAATGTTGAAGAAGCTGAAGTTGATGGATTCTATGAAGACTTAGAAGACCTTCTAGAACTAACACCCAAAAAAGATGTCCTTTTCTTTACAGGATCATGGAAATCAAAAGCATGAAGTCAAGAAATACCTGGAGTAACAGGCAAATTTGTCCTTGGAGTACACAATGAAGCAGGGCAAAGTCTAACAGAGTTTTACCAAGAGAATGCACTGCTCATAGCAAACACCCTCTTCCAACAACACAAGAGAAGACTCTACACCTGCACGTCACCTTGTTGGATGGTACGTCACTGTAGGTTTGATTTGTATGTCTCTAATAACAAGCAGTGTTGGCCATCTTTTCATGTGTTTTTAGCCATCTGTATGTCTTCTTGGAGAAGTGTCTATTTAGGTCTTCTGTCCACTTGTTGAATGGGTTGATTGTTTCTCTGGTATTGAGCTGCATGAGCTGCTTGTATATTTTGGAGATCAGTTCTTTGTCAGTTGTTTCATTTGCTGCTTTTTCTCCCATCCTGAGGGCTGTGTGTTTACCTTGCGTATAGTTTCCTTTGTTGTGCAAAAGCTTTTAAGTTACCTAAGTTTCATTTGTTTATTTTTGTTGTTCAGTCCTTTGGGTTTTAACCATGTTCCTTCATCTGCTGTATGTTTCTCTGTCATTTCGTTTTAATTTGCTGTGTTTGTGACCCCTTTCTTGGTTGAAAGGCTGTAGTTCCTCTTAACTCTGGAGTCTACCTCTCCTGAGTTGAGTTGGACCAATGCCTTGTGAATGTTTCCTGGTTGTGGGGATTTGTGTTTTTGTTCTGGTAGGTGGAGCTAGATTTTGTCCTTCTGAAAGGCAGTGGCTGGGTCCCGTAGTGTGGTTTGGGGCGTCTATGGGTTCAGTATGGCTTTGAGCAGCCTGTCTGCCAATGTTCAATGCTGTGCCCTATTTGTCCAAAGGATAGGTGAGGGGTGTTTGTAACTACAGCTTGCTGGCTTTTGGGTGTGGCTTAGTCTTAGTATTGCGATGGAGGCTTTTGGGAGGGCACTCATCTATTAATGTTCTATGGGGTCACGAGTTCTCTAGTGATTGAAAGTCCTGGAGTCGTTAGCCATCAACCATTTCCTTCTCCAGGGGGATCTTCCCCACCAAAGGATCAAAGCCAGGTCCCTTGCATTGCAGGTAGATTCTTTACTGTCTGCGCCCCCATGGAAGCCCTTAGGGAATACCTGCTGACACTGATTAAATATTAAACAAATATATGTTGAAAATGAAGAGTATACTGATGAATAGTGGAGACTGATTATCATGATAATTATTGTTATTTCACAAGTCTTTGCTGTCAGATTAAAGCAGGAATGTGTATGGTATCTTGTAGGAACACAGTACAGTTTCTGACTGTCTGTTCATCTGGACGTTTCTTAGGCTGATGGCAGGTCCTCAATTACCTTCTAAAGACAGTGACAGGGTTTTTCATTGCTTTGTGTTTTTTTTTTAACCTTCCTTCGCTTTCTCATCTACTTGTTGTACTTGTTTAGTGGCTAAGTGACGTCAGACTCTTTGTGAACCTATGGACTGTGGCCCACCAGGCTCCTCTGTCCATGGGATTTCCCAGGCCAAAAAAGAAGAAAAGCCCGGTTTGGGGAAAGAGAACATGGGCAGAGACCTCTGAAGACACAGGGATGGTAAGGCCTGCCAAGACGGGATGAGGGTTAGAAAGCTTCGGGTTTATGTGAGGTCTGCGCAGGAACCACGGCTCCCAGGCCTGGCCATGGACACTGCCCAGCACCCGTCTGCCTGCCCTCTGTCTGTCCTTCCCCACATTTGCCAGGATCCCTGAGATCAAGACTGTGGTACTTGCTGGAGTCTAAACACAGCAGTCTGCTTTCAGGTGTGTGGTAGGTATCAATTGCTCTTAACAACTCACTGCTGCTGCTGCTAAGTCACTTCAGTCGTGTCCGACTCTGTGTGACCCCATAGATGGAAGTCCACCAGGCTCCCCTGTCCCTGGGATTCTCCAGGCAAGAACACTGGAGTGGGTTGCCATTTCCTTCTCCAATGTGTGAAAGTGAAAAGTGAAAGTGAAGTCGCTCAGTCGTGTCCGACCCCTAGCGACCCCATGGACTGCAGCCCACCAGGCTCCTCCATCCATGGGATTTTCCAGGCAAGAGTACTGGAGTGGCTTGCCATTGCCTTCTCCGTAACAACTCGTTACAACTCAGCAAAGTGCGACGAAGAGGCAACGGTTAATCTTGCTCCAGTGAGCTGAGGGACCATGATCGGTCACAGGGCCAGAAACCAGACAAGAGTTGCTGAAGAAGGAGCCCAGAGAAATTATTGAAAAACCACTGAAATTGGTTATTAGAAAACAGCAATGAAAACACTACAAACAAATACAGGATATAAATTATAGATTTCTCCTTTGATGGTGCTTACTCTGGAGCTGAAGATAGGCTTTGGGATCTCTCTCCTCGGAGCTCAGCTCCACCTGGAGGGCCACCATCGCCTCCAATGCCTCCAGTGGGGGCCGGTCACCTGCAGTTCCTGAACTTGGATGTTCATGGCCCTGCGCCTCCGGCTCCTCCTCCCGCTCCTGCGAGGACAGCTTCTCCTGCTACTCCTCTGCCACCACTTCAACCTCCTCAATGATGTCTTCCACCAGCCACTGGAACACTTGCCGGTCTGCAAAACCTGTCCCACCTAAGGGCCGCTCCGTCCTCCACTGCCTCCCCACTGAAGAAGGCAGCCTCCTCACCTGGTGGACCTCCTGCTGCCTGCGACATCCGCAACGGCCCTGGCACCCTGAATACTTCGGCTCACACTGGAGAAGATCCAGGGTCTGCATGAGCAGCAGCACCCAGGGAAGGATCATGCTGACAGTGGTGCTTAATTCATCCTGCCTCCGTGAGAAGGACCTGCGTCTCGCATACAGTAAGCAGAGCTGCTCCGAATGAGACTCGGACACATGACGTGCGGAAGCCTCCAGGCTCAGCCTGTCACCTGCTCCCTGCAGGCCCTGAATCCAGGCCCTGCATCCAGGCTGCATGAGCCTGAGATTTCCCCACTGGGGAAAGGAGAGGGTCCTGGCCTCTACACGGATCTGCCCTCAGGGCTTACTTCCTGATCCCCTCATGACCTCTGTGCCTTGTCACTTACCTCCCTTGGCAGGAACTTGCTCCCGGGGGTAGTACTGCAGGGGATTGACCCACAGGCCCTAGCCAGTGATCTGCTGGCCGCACGAGGGAGGTCAGATGGGGCTGACTGGGCCCGGAGCCCTCCCGTGGGCTGCCTTGAACCCCAACGAAAATCGACCATTCTGGGAAGGCCCAGAGTTATGGATGTGAGATTTGGACTGTGAAGAAAGCTGATCACCGAAGAACTGATGCCTTTGAACTGTGGTGTTGGAGAAGACTCAATCTTGAGAGTCCCTTGAACTGCAAAGATATCCAACCAGTCCATTCTAAAGGAGGTCAGTCCTGGGTGTTCAATGGAAGGACTGATGCCAAAGCTGAATCTCCAATACTTTGGCCACCTCATGCGAAGATTTGACTCACTGGAAAAGACTCTGATGCTGGGAGGGATGGGGCAGGAGGCGAAGGGGACAACCGAGAATCAGATGGCTGGATGGCATCACTGACTCAATGGACATGAGTTTGAGTGAACTCTGGGTGTTGGTGATGGACAGGGAGGCCTGGCATACTGTGATTCATGGGGTCGCAAAGAGTCGGACACGACTGAGCGACTGAACTGAACTGAGCACTGTTTATAGGTTTACCCAAATATGTTTACCCAAAAACGTACACATGAATGCTCATAGCAGTCATTTCTAATAGTCAAGAAGTTGAGATGAACACGATGGTGGAGGTGTAGGTGGACGTGTAGTACATCTCTCGCCATGCATATATCAGGAATACACCTTCAGACACATAAGTACTTGCGGAACACCAGCTGAGAGCATACAGAAGAACCTGACCAGAGGAAAATAATATATAGAACCACAAAAAACACGGTAGGATGAAGGAACTTGGGTGACAAACAGGAGTTTTATTAGGACTGGACCTGTTCTCGGTGGGTGGGAACACTGAAGTAGGTGTCCTATCACCACATGGGAGCAACAGTCTGGATCAGAGGAGAAACATTTAAGGCTGAGAGTGAAACAGCTGATCTGTGGCAGCCGAAATAGAATGAGAATCAGACAGTCCTTGCTGCAGCCATACACACCCCAGAGAATGACACAGGTCCCCTAGAAGGCGCAGCAGCCGGGAGCTGGAGATTGGGGATTGCGGAGCAATCCCAGGGCGAGGGCTGCTGTTGACTGCGGAGAGACTGACTGAGGGGATGTGAGGGAGGGGATTGTGGTGGGAAATGCCTGTGGAGATAAACCAGGCAGCCATGGAAGCAACGCAATACTGCTGAGTCAGGTATAGCTGGTGGAGCCATGACCATAACCTCTCTCTCCCTACACACCAGCATCAGCAGCTGAACAATAGAGAGGCTGGTCCATCAAGCGCCTGACACATCAAACTACAGAGTAGGACTCCACCCAGGGTTTCTTATTAAGTGCCTGATGTGCCGAACTACAGAGTAGGACCCCAGCCGGTGGGTCCCTTCCATGTTCCTGACTCGCTGAAGGACCCCAGAGGAGGGAGCCCTCTAAGTGCCTGAATGTGCAGAGTTTTGGAGAAAGACTAGCCAAGGGGGCCTCCTGAGGGCCAGCTACAGGAGCCTGAAAAAAAGAAAAAACTCTTTTCGGGCCATAACACCTGCAGCAGAGGCAGTCCAAGTCCCTGCACACTTGGAGCTGCCAAGGTCCCCGCAAGCGAAGCAGCTGTGCCACCTTCATTCTCAACTATCACTGGGGAAGAGCTGCCACAGGCAAAAAAAGTCTTGCATCTAAGCACACAGGGTCTCTTCAGTAGTGTCTGACTCTTTTCTACCCTGTAGACTGTGGCCTGCCAGGATTCTCTGTCAGGAAGGGCCATTCTCCAGGCTAGAATATGGGAGCGCATTGGCCAATACGGGTTCCCGTATGCTTCTAGAGCACTGTATTTCCTTTTGCCCCCATTGCCAACCCCCCTGAGAACCTGGTGGTGCCAGAACCCCTGTAACCAGCGGCTCCACACCTGTCCCTCACAGGGGCAAACCCAAGTCCTCCAGGGCAGCCTCAGGAGCAAACCCCAGTGGACAGACCACATGCAGAGTTGGAAATAAAACCCTAATTGAAACCCAGGGGCAGTGTGGCTAAGGAAGAAGACCCATAATCTTCCTACTAGCTCTACGAGCTGCAGATTAAATCCACATGATCAACTAAGCAGACTCTGTGTCTATGGAATATATAAAAGGACATTCAGAGCTCCCACAAAAGTAACTACTTGTTCTGATAGCTGTGGACATTGGAGGCAAGAACACATAGGAGTAGGACCAGATTAGAATCTGAGCTGCCTCCACAGCAGGTCCAGAGATCAGCACAATGTTGGAGGTTATCCTAGGAAGGTCAGGTAGACTGTGACTCCGAGCAACGAAAAGAACTCTGACAGAAGTGTTTCAAGATAAACATCTATTATTCTTATATGTTGGCTTGCGCTGTAGAGTCTTTTGGATTTTTTCCCCCCTGTCTGTTGTAGTTTTCAATTTTATTGGCACCATGAAACCTAATGAAGCTTTTGAGCTTTTTCTCTATTTTTCTCAATCACATTTTTTATTGCTATTATAAACCTCTGCTTCTACTTTGGGCTTTAGCAGTTCTGTGGAGTTTTTTTTTTTTTTTTATCTTTTTTCTTTTTTTACCTTTTTCTAATTTTAAATGTTCACTTTTTAAACATTATTTTTTCTGCATTTATAATTTTGCTTTCTTTCCTACTGTTCCTTTCCCCTTGCAGTTAATCTTTAATGTATATAAATCTTTTTTATCTACCTCTGTTTGACTTTGTATGTCCATTCCTTCTTTCCTCTCCTCTCAACATGTTCGTTACATTCATTTTCATTGCTTTATTCCCCAATTAGTACCTTGCTCTTGTTTTTTTTTTTTTTCCAGATTGTGCTTTAGTTAGTTTTGTCCTGGTATATATACTTTTGATTTCCTTTGTTCACACAGTCAATTTAACGTACTTTATTTTTGTCAGACTGTTTTGATTGTCCTTATGGGTGTACATGCATATGTGTATATTCAGTCACACTTTTTATTGTTTTTATAACATCTGCCTCTATGTTGCTCTTTTGTTGTTCTGTAGAGTTTTCCTTGGAGAAGGCAATGGCGAGCCACTCCAGTACTCTTGCCTAGAAAATCCCATGGACAGAGGAGCCTGGTGGGCTACAGTCCATGGGGTCACTACTAGTCTGACAAGACTGAGTGACTTCACTTTCACTTTTCACTTTCACACATTGGAGAAGGAAATGGCAACCCACTCCAGTGTTCTTGCCTGGAGAATCCCAGGGATGGCGGGGCCTGGTGGGCTGCCATCTATGGGGTCGCACAGAGTTGGACACGACTGAAGCGACTTAGCAACAGCAGCAGCAGCAGAGTTTTCCTTTCTTTTCCCCCTTTTTACTTTTTCTACCGTCTTTTTCCTCTCTTTAGAATTTAAATTTTTAATTATTTAAAACTATTTTATTTTTTCTACATTTATTCCTTTGTTTCCCTTTCCTACTCATCCTTTCCCCTTGCGGTTATTCTTTAATACATATAAATCTTCTTCGTCTACTTCTTTTACCTTTGCATATCTATTCTTTCTTTCTTTCCTTTATTTCCTTCACTCTCAACATTTTGTAAGTTTTGTTTTCACTGCTTTATACCCCAACTGGCACTTTGCTCCAGTTTTGTTATCCAATTTGTGTTTTAGTTAGTTTTCTCCTGGTAGATATAATTTTTGGTATTCTGTGTTTGACAGGTTGATCTGTTGTACCCTATTTTTGTTGGACTGTTTGGATTTTGCTTATGGGTGTGTATATATATCTGTGTATGTGTATTCAGTGACAATTTTTATTTTGCTACTAAGTTGGGCTTTTGCAGTTCTGTGGAGTCTTCTTTTCCTTTCTTTTTTTATTTTTTCTTTCTTCTTCCACTGTTTTCCCCTTTTTTATAATTTTAATTTAAAATTTTCTTTCAACTTATTATATTTTTCTACTTTTATCCCTTTCTTTGCCTTTCCTACTGTTGTTTTCCCCTTGCAGTTCATCTTTAATGTATATATGTTTTCTTCATCTGCCTCTATTTAATTTTGAATATCTATACTTTCTTTCTTTTCCTTGCAACATATTTGTTAGTTTTCTTTTCATAGCTTGATTCCCCACTTGGCACCTTGCTTTATTGCCCACTTGGCACCTAGCTTTGTTCTTAACTGGTAAATATAATTTTTGATTTACTTTGTTCTCCAGCTCAATCTACTGTCCTTTATTTTTGTTGGGTTCTTTTCACTTTGCTCATGGGTGTATATTATATTATTTTTTGCCTTATTTTGTCTGGGGTTCAACTTTGATTTCTCGTCGTTGGATATTTCTTATAATCTCACTTAATGCCATAATAAACCACTTGTGGAATCTTCATTCCTGACCAGAAATCAAGACCCGAGCCTTTGGAGTGAGAGCACTGACTCCAAGACCCTAGACTATCAGAGAACTAACCCTAGGGAGTATCAAATAGTAAGAAGTCACACAAAGGAAAGCACTTGCATACAAGACCTAGGATAACCCAACCACCAGTAGCACCCTGTGCAGGACACCTCATCCAAAACACAAACAAAACAAAAATAAAAACCCAATCATCAGCAGACAGGATTACCACCTCACTCAGCCTAGGCCACCAGAGGAAAAACAAACAAACAAACAAAAACTCAGCACAAATCTCACCCTATAGGAACCATACACAAACCACTGGACCAACCATAGGAGGGCAGAAACCAAAAGGAAGAAAGAATTCAACCTTGAAGTCTGTGAAAACATCTGCTTACTAAATTGCAACAAATAAAAGAATGATTGGCTAGCTTGCAAGATTAAGTCAATGTGTGTTAGAGTTCAATAAATGTGAAAGTAAAGAGGGAACAAAAAGGAGGCCTGAAACACAAAAGTCAAAAACAAATAATGAAAAGGCAGGGATATACTACACAAATGAAGAAACAAGCTAAAAATACAGAAGTCCAAATAAATGAAGAGGAAATGGGCAAACTACCTGAAGAAGAACTCAGAAAAAATGATAGTAAAGATGGTCAAAAACCTTGAAAACAAAATGGAGATAGTGCAAGAATCGATGAACAAAGAACTAGATGAAGTGAAGAATAAACATACAGAGACAAACAACACATTTGCTGCAATTAAACATACTCTAAAAGGAATCAATAGCAGAATATGCGAAGCACAAAAACGAATCAGTGAGCTGGGAGATGAAATGGTGGAAATAACTGGTGAAGAGCAGAGTTGAGTAAAAACAATGAAAAGAATGAAGGATAATCTCAGAGACCTAAGGGACAATATCAAATGTGCCAACATTCGAATTATAAGGGTCCAGAAGAAGAAGAGAAGAAACAAGGATAAGATAAATTTTTTGAACAAATTATAATTGAAAATCCCCAACAAGGAAAAGGAAAGAGTCGATCAAGTCCAAAGGCACAAAGAGACCCATACACGATAAACCCAAGGAGAAACATGGCAAGACACATACTAATCAAACTGACAAAGACTAAACACAAAGAAAGAATATTTAAAAGCAGCAAGGGAGAAGCAACAAGTAACATACAAGGGAAACACCATATGCTTAACAGCTGTTCTTTCAGCAGAAACTCTGCAGGCCAGGAGGGAATGGCAGAATATATTTAAAGTACTGAAAGGGAAAAATCTACAACCAATATTCCTGTACCTGGCAAGGACCTCGTTCAAAATTGATGGAGAAATCAAAAGCTGTTCAGATAAGCAAAAGTTAAGACAATTCAGTACCACCAAACCAGCTTTACGACAAATGTTAAAGGGACTTATATAGTCAAGAAGTACAACAGAAGACAACGATCTACAAAATCAACCCCACACAGCTAAGAAAATGGCAATAGGAACATATAATCAACAATTATCTTAAATGTAAATGGCTTAAATGCTCTGACCAAAAGACACAGACTGGCTGAATAGATACAAAAACAAGGCCCATATATATGTTGTCTACAAGAAGCACACTTTAGACCTAAAGACACATATAGACTGAAAGTGAGAGGGTGGAAAAACATATTTCATGCAAATGGGAAGCAAAAGAAAGGTGTATTAGCAATCCTCATATCAGACAAAATAGACCTTAAATTAAAGAAGATTACAAGAGATAAGGAAGGACACGACATAATGATCAAGGGCTCAATCCAGGAGGAAGACATAACAAGTTTAAATATCTATGCACCCAACATAGGAGCACCTCAATATATAAGAAAAACACTAACAGACATAAAAGGAGAAACTGACAGTAACACAATCATAGCAGGAAAGTTGAACACCCCACTCACACCAATGGACAAATCATCCAAACACAAAATTAATAAGGAAACCTATGTCTTAAATGATACATGAGATGAGATGGATCTCATTGATATCTTCAGGGCATGCCATCCAAATGCAGAAGAATAAATCATCTTCTCAAGTGCACACGGAACATTCTCCAGGACAGACCACACTGTGGCTACAAATCAAACCTCAGTAAATTGAAGAACATTGAAATTGTAATAAGCATCTTCTCCAACCGCAATGCTATGAAATGAGTATGAAAATTATATACTACCCAAAGCAGTCTGTAGATTCAGTGCAATCCCTATCAAGCGACCAACGGTGTTTTTCACAGAACTAGAACAAATAATTTCACAATGGGTACGGAAATACAAAAAAACTCGAATAGCCAAAGCAATCACTTTAAACAATTTATTTATTTTAATTGGAGGCGAATTACTTTACAATCTTGAGAAAGAAGTATGGAATTGGAGGAATCAACATGCCTGACTTCAAAACATCCTACTAAGCTACAATCATGGTATGGTACTGGCACAAAGACAGAAATAGAGATCAATGGAACAAAACAGAAAGCACAAAGATAAAACCACGCACCTAGACACCTTATCTTTAGCAAAGCAGGCAAGAATACACAATGCAGGAAAGACAATCTCTTTAACAACTGGTGTTGGGAAATCTGGTCAACCACTTGGAAAAGAATGAAACTAGAACACTTTCTAACGCCACACCGAAAAATAAACTCAAAATGGGTTAGAAATGTTAAGACCAGAAACTTTTAAACTCCTAGAGGAAAACATAGGCAAAACACTCTCTGACATAAGTCACAGCAGGATACCTTATGACCCACCCCCCAAAGCAATGGAAATAAAAGCAAAAATAAACAAATGGGACCTAATTAAACATAAAAACTTTGTACGACGAAGGAAATTATAAGCCAGGTGAATAGACAGCCTTCAGAATGGGAGAAAATCAGCAACTGAAGCAACTGGCAAAAAATTAATCTCAAAAATATACAGGCAGCTCATGCAGCTCAATTCCAGAAAAATAAACGATCCAGTTGAAAAATGGGCCAAAGAACTAAACAGACATTTCTCCAAAGAAGACATACAGATGGCTAAAAAACACATGAAAATATGCTCAACATCACTCATTATCAGAGAAATACAAATGAAAACCACAATGAGGTACCATCTCATGCCAATCAGAATGGCTGTTATCCAAAAGTCGACAAACGATAAATGCTGTAGAGGGTGTGGAGAAAAGGGAACTCTCTTACACTGTTGGTGGGAATGCAAACTAGTACGGCCCCTATGGAGAACAGTGTGGAGATTCCTTAAAAGACTGGAAATAGAGCTGCCATATGACCCAGCAATCCCACTGCTGGGCATACACACCGAGGAAACCAGATCTGAAAGAGACAGCCATGCCCCAATGTTCATTGCAGCACTGTTTACAATAGCTAGGACATAGAAGCAACCTAGATGTCCGTAGGCAGAGGAATGGATAAGAGAGTTGTAGTACATATACACAACGGTATATTCAGTTCAGTCACTCAGTCATGTCCGACTCTGCGATCCCATGAACTGCAGCACGCCAGGCCCCCCTGTCCATCACCAACTCCTGGAGTCCACCCAAACCCATGTCCATTGAGTTGGGATGAGATCCAACAATTTTATCCTCTGTCATCCCCTTCTCCTCCTGGCCTCAATCTTTCCCAGCATCAGGGTCTTTTCCAATGAGTCAGCTCTTCGTATCAGGTGGCCAAAGTAGTGGAGATTCAGCTTCAACATCAGTCCTTCCAATGAACACCCGGGGCTAATCTCCTTTAGGATGGACTGCTTGGAAATCCTTGCTGTCCCAGGGACTCTCAAGAGTGCTCTCCAACACCATAGATCAAAAGCATCAATTCTTTGGCACTCAGCTTTCTTTATAGTCCAACTCTCACGTACATATATGCCCACTGGAAAAACCATAACCTTGACTAGATGGACCCTTGTTGACAAAGTAATGTCTCTGCTTTTTAATATGCTGTCTAGGTTGGTCATTACTTTCCTTCCAAGCAGTAAGCATCTTTTAATTTCGTGGCTGCAATCACCATCTGCAGTGATTTTGGAACCCCCAAAAATAAAGTCAGCCACTGTTTTCCCCATGTATTTGCCACAAAGTGATGGGACCAGATGCCATGATCTTATTTTCCTGAATGTTGAGATTTAAGCCAATTTTTTCACTCTCCTCTTTCACTTTCATTAAGAGGCTCTTTAGTTCTTCTTCACTTTCTGCCATAAGGGTGGTGTCATCTGCATATCTGAAGTTATTGATATTTCTCCCAGCAATCATGATTCCAGCCTGTGCTTCCTCCAGCTGAGCGTTGCTCATTATGTACTCTACATATAAGTTAAATAAGCAGGGTGACAATATACAGGCTTGACGTGCTCCTTGTCCTATTTGGAATCAGTTTGTTGTTCTGTCTCCAGTTCTAGCTGTTGCTTCCTGACCTGCATACAGGTTTCTCAAGAGGCAGGTAAGGTGGTCTGGTATTCCCATCTCTTTCAGAGTTTTCCACAGTTTATTGTGATCCACACAGTCAAAGGCTTTGGCACAGTCAATAAAGCAGGAATAGATGTTTTTCTGGAACTCTCTTGCTTTTATGACGATCCAGCGGATGTTGGCAGTTTGAGAACTGGTTCCTCTGCCTTTTCTAAAGTCCTCTAGAACATCTGGAAGTTCACGGTTCATGTATTGCTGAAGCCTGGCTTGGAGAATTTTGAGCATGACTTTACTAGTATGTGCGATGAGTGCAGCTGTGCGCTAGTTTGAGCATTCTTTGGAATTGCCTTTCTTTGGAATTGGAATGAAAACTGACCTCTTCCAGTCCTATGGCCACTGCTGAGTTTTCCAAATTTGCTGACATATTGAGTGCAGCACTTTCACAGCATCATCTTTTAGGATTTGAAATAGCTCAACTGGAATTCCATCACCTCCACTAGCTTTGTTCATAGTGATGCTTTCTAAGGCCCACTTGTCTTCACATTCCTGGATGTCTGGCTCTAGGTGAATGATCACACCATCGTGATGATCTGAGTGGTAAAGATCTTTTTTTACAGTTCTTCTGTGTATTCTTGCCATCTCTTCTTAGGTTTCCTTTAGGATGGACTGGTTGGATCTCCTTGCTGTCCAAGGGACTCTCAGGAGTCTTCTACAACAGGACAGTTCAAAAGCATCAATTCTTCCACGCTCAGCTTTCTTTATAGTCCAACTCTCACAGCCGTACAGGAGTACTGGGAAAACCATAGCTTTGACTAGGCAGACCTTTCTTGGCAAATAATTGTCTCCACTTTTTAACGTGCTGTCTATGTTGATCATAACTGTTCTTCAAAGGAGCCGGCATCTTTTAATTTCCTGGCTTCAGGACCACCTGCAGTGATTTTTGGAGTCCCTCAAAATAAAGTCTGTCACTGTTTCCATTGTTTCCCCATCTATTTGCCATGAAGTGATGGGATCAGATGCCAAATTCTCTATGCTTCACAGATTAAAGCATTTGCACTGTTATATAAACAGAGATTTTCAAATGTGAAGTATGGAGCTCTGTATGTTTCACATGTGGAACTCTTAGTACAGATTTTCCTAAGTGAAATATGGAATGATGTGTATTTTATAGTTGAAAATCAAGCATATATTGTTCTGCTTGTACTAAGTCATTCTGGTTATTTCATATTAGAAAATCGGTGTGCTGATTTTCCAACAAAAATAAGTAATACTCTAGAATGATCATATAGACCACTGGAAACAGATTTTCATATATGCAATTTTTCACGTTTAATGTATAGAAAAATCGTCCCAGATACTCCTGTGAAAAATATAGAATTTCTTTTTCTCTATATTTCATGTATGTATATACAGTGCCAATTTTCTCACATCACATAGGAATTGTCTATATTTCACATTTGAAATCTGGCCACTCATTTTCTTCCTGAAATAGGAAACACTCTATATATCACATATGGAAATCCCTGCTCAAGTTTTCACACATGAAGCGTTGAATCTTCTGTGTACACATATGAAAACCCATCCCCACTGAGATCTGAAATTTCATATCTTTCAGATATGAACATCTGTGCAATGACTTTACTACATAAAACTCTGGAATACTGTATAGATCACAAATGAAAATCAGGTTGACAATTTCACTCAATTTAGTAGCAAATTTTCTACTTTTTACCTATGAATATATCAATGCTGACTTAATGCCAAGATATACTGAACTTTCCGTATTTCACACTACGAAACCGGGAGGCAGATTTTCGTACCTGTAATGGGGAATTCCCTATAGGTTCTGTGTGAAAATCTGGAGAGTGATTTCCTTACCTGAAACTCAGAATCCTCTACATTTCATATATGACCATTTGGCATTGGTTTCCTTAAGACACAGAGAAAAAATATGGAATTGGAATGATCTCTATTTCATAAGGGAAAATCTGGGCACCATTATTTCTTCATGAAATATGGAATTTCTTGTCCTTCTCATATATATATATAAAGACACAGATTTTCCACCAGGAAGTTTGGAATTCTCTGTATCTCCTATATCACAATCCAGGCGCCAGTTCTCCCTCATGCAAGTTGGATTTCTCTGTATTTCATGTGAAAACAACCAACTGGAGATTTTCCTATAAGAGGTGTGGAAATGTCCACATTGCATATGAACCACGGTCCCTCAGCTACTGAAACACCTGTGTTCCCTGTTTGCATTTGTGTCTTTGTGCCTTGAACATGTGTGTGTGTACAGGCATGTGCTCGTGTGGCCTGTGTTTGTGTGTGTTTCTGTGTGGGCGTGTCTCTGGCCCACTTCAGACGCAGAAAGGAAGGCAACAGGACATGAGATGTGGAACAAACAGAGGAGGAGGCAGGAGGCATGCACAGACTCAGAGAGACTGGTTGATACATCTGTGCGGTGCCCCTGTCCAGGACAAGAATGAGGAAAGGATGGCCACTGACAACTCAGGACAGTGGGCCCACTAATCTGGAACCACATCAAGAGACATAAACATGGTCACAATTTCTGCTGTGTTGTCACATGTGTTTGTACCTAGGAGCAGGGCTGAAGGCTTGAGGCATCACCCGGAGTAAATCACGTAGTGTGGAGCTTTTACACCACGGCCTGTGGACCCATCAGTCTGTGGCACGTGAGCTAACCTGTGGAAATGGGGACGAGGCCAGGGCAGGACCTGCGACTGTGGTAAGGACAAGGTCCTTTGGAAAAGAGCAGAGCCTGGGAAGAGGAGGCACTGAAAGAGAGCCTGATGCCCTGGAGACGTGTTCCACACATGTGAGGAGGAGACTGGGGAAGGGGCTGAGCTAGTGCTGCCAAGGACCAGCACGTCAGACAGGACCGTACCTCAAAGAGTGTGGCTCACACTGACACCATGGGAGAGAAATACCGTGTTAAGTAAACTCTCAGTGTGGATCCCCCAGCGTCTGATGAGACAGGGTGTGAGCATGGGAATCCATTCAGGCACATCCAGCCTACGTGGCAGTGCAGAAAGCAGAAGAAAGTCAACGTTTGGGCTGTATGTGTGTACCCCTCTGCCTGTGTGTGCCTGTGAGGGCGGGAACAGGGAGGAAGCAGGGGTGGTGGGCTGCTTGCCTGCAGGCACCCTGGGACAGTCAGAGACAGGGATGCCTCAGAGGGCCGCTCAGAGCCAGCTGCTTGTCAGGTTCAGGGAATAGGGAATAGCAGTCTGGCCAAAGAAGCCACATTGCTCATGCCAGAATTCCTGCCCTGAATTCTTTCCTTTCTCTGGGATCTCATCCTTGTCTGTGGAAGGCAGAGGGCCAAAGGTGTGGGTGCAGGCAGGGGGTAGAGAGGGAATGGGCACCTGCCTTTCCAAAGCACATGAGTGTCACCTGGGTTTGTGCCTCCCGGGTTACCGGAGGGGCCGGATGTAACTGTTAATCGGTCTATATTACACATAGGCCAAAACTGCTACCAAGTGTGCCCACGTGATCTAGGCAGCCGTCAAGTACACAGCAACTGATGGCCAGGATGAGCACTTTTGCCCCCTGTAACACTTGGGTCAGGAGCTCTCCTCTTCTCGGAAGGGCATCCACTGCCACGTACGTGGCAGCCTTGTCCCGGCTCTCAGCTGTGGGTGTGGGAAAAGCCTGCGGCTGACAGACCTACAGCCAGGGGTTCCAGGATGGTGTGGTTTGGGGGTGAGGATTGGTGGCCGGACAGGGAGCCAAGTGAAGTGGTGTGCTCCTTCCTCAGAGGATGGCTGTGTTCCCAAGATTGCTCTAAGCTAAGGTATAAGTTTTGAGATGGACTCTGTAGCAGCTGAGTGACGCTGAGATCAGTGTGTGCTCTCCCCAACCAACCACCCCACGCCTCTCGCCCCTCCACCATGCACAGGGCTTGCAGATTGGATCTGAGGTGAGCACCACTGTCCCTGTGGTTCCCCAGAACCCTGTCTCACCTATGTGGCCGCCTGAACACACATAGTCACCCGCTGACTCAGAGGCAGTTTCAAGCTTGACGAGGATTGCAGCATCAGGGTCGGGTTCCTTGCCTTTACTGCCCAACTGGCTGGGCTGTCCCACTTACTTGTCTGACACATTCGCCCTGTGGCTCAAGCTAATGGCTTCAGCGGACCTGCCCACCGCTTTGTCTTGAGCCGAGATTCGCAGCTGGATCACCACAGCCAGAGTGCTCAGATTTCCAAGGGGTGTGTCCCTGTAAGGAAAGGCCTTTAGGCTCCATTTGATTGGTTCGTGATGGGGTTTGGAGGTCAAGCTGTGGAAGTCGGCCCCCACCCACCAGCATACTATGCTTGTGTGAGGGCACAAGCCTCCCAGCACATGCGTATCTCAGCTTCCCTGTTGATACGCTGTGGGCCGGCAACCAATGTGAGGGGCCTGACTGAGCCTTTGCAATGACTTTGCCTGTCGCCTAGTGTATTCTGGTGTCCAGGTCCTTCGCAAGTCAGGGTCATGGCTAGGGCCACATGGAGAGTGAGATCAGAGGAAGACAGGAGCACCCTGGGACCACCCTCATCTTCTTTGGTGTCAGCTCGAGTATTCAGGATGCCGGGACCGTCAGGGATGTCGCAGGCAGCAGGAGGCCCACCAGGTGAGGAGGGTGCCTTCTTCCGTGGGGAGGCAGTGGGGGGCGGAGCGGCCCTCAGGAGGGAGAGGTGTTGCAGACCGGCAAGTGTTCTAGCGACTGGTGGAAGACATCATTGAGGAGGTTGAAGTGGTGGCGGAAGAGAAACAGGGGAAGCTGTCCTCGCAGGAGCGGGAGGTAAAGTCAGAGGAGCAGGGCCAGGAACATCCAAGGACAGGAACCACGGGTGCCTGGTCCCCACTGGAGGTGCTGGAGGCGCTGGCGACCCTGCAGGTGGAGCTGGGCTCCGAGAAGGAGAAAGATCCCAAAGCCTATCTTCGGCTCCAGAGGAAGGACCGTCAGAGGAAAAAGCGTCCCTTGAATCAGAGAAGTGCCGTCATCCAGGGCATCCCTGGCATCTGGGCGAAAGCCGCATCCTTACTGCCACTTCGTAGGTCTCAGATGCTCAGGAGGAGGAGAAGGAACAGGAGGAGGGGTGGGTTTGAGGGCACCAGCCAGCTGAGGACGCGGGAGAGGGGGCAAGGTAATGGAGGGCACAGTAGTTGTGATGTCCACAGGCACAGTGACAGCAGAGCCTGGAAATCTCTCTACCTGTATGTGTCTGAGCAAATGACCATCGGAGGCTCCTGTGGGCTCGCAACCGAATAGAAGCCACACACTGTGGTGGGGAATGTATGTCATAAGGCACCAGAGACAGTGTGCCAGATGACTCACGTACATCCATGCCACCCCTTGTGAAGACAGGGAGCACGTCAGAGACCCAGGCCTCTCTTGCTAAAGCACAGACACCCGCACTTACGCACTCAGGAACCATGCTGCAGGGACTGCAGATCCTGACGTTTTCAGCAACTGACATGCCACTACCCAAGACACACATGCCAGGCATCCATCAGGAGCCGTCGGAAACAGATCCTCCCTTGGGAGATGCGGACAAGCGTCGCAGAGGACCAGAGGGGACCCAGAGGGCTGAGCACGTCTGAAGGTGTGGCTGGGGCTGGACATGTCGGTGTGGCAGCTGGGCAAGCGGGAGTACCCAGATGCAGAGTACTGGCGATGCCAAAGTGGTACCACTTAACAATCTCTCGATTCCAGAAGGAAGGGTGGTCCCAGAAGGAAACAAGCACTGAGGCCTGTGCCGGGGCCCTTTCTCTGCTCGAGGCTAACCCTGTTACTTGAGATTCTTCCTTGCCCGGCATGTGGCGTGACTGGCTCCTTGGCCTAAATCAGATTATGAACCATCTCCAGATGCCCGTCACGATCAGCGACCAAGATGAAGACATGCTTAGCTCCATGATGGCTCTGAAGGGCAGGGAGGGAGCCTGAGAACAGGTGGGTGTTGTGGATGGGCAGGCAAGTGGTGGTGGTGGGGACCTATTACACGGGTGCGTGCGTTCAGCATGAACCTTTGGGAAGGAAAAGCGGACGAGGTTGATGCCTGCCTGGCAGGCAAGCTGAGGACCCTAGAAGCTTACACCTTCAATGTTTCCATCCTCCTGGTCCTGGCAGGTGCAGGAACCCGGCCATCCCCAGTCTCGCGGCAAGCTGGTATTTTCCTTTCGGGACAACCTGTATAGACAACCCTTAAGGTCGTTAAGGAGTTGTTAAAGAGATAAGGAGTACCTCTTTGGCATCACTGGTACGACCTGGCTTCCGGGGTGGTGTGGGTGGGTGGGAGAGGGAAGTGCATGCTCCTACTACCTGAATCTTCCCTGTCTCCCCTGTCCTCCTTCAGGATATAGGGCACGTACTTCCTTCCCAGTCCACTGGTTCTCTCAGGATGGATGGGGAACTCCCAGCCTCAGGCTGGACACCAGCAGCCTGAACTTCCTTAACTGGTTGTTGGACCACAACTGTCAAGGATGGAACAGGATTGCTGAGGTGGGGTCCCTCTGGGCCTCCCCAGAATGGGTGATTGAAGTTTAGGTTCTTGCCTGGACATTGGAGGGCTCGGGGCCTGGTCATCCCCATGCTGACCTCCTTCGTGCAGCCAGCAGATCATTGGCGAGGGCCTGTGGGTCAATCCCTTGCAGTACTACCCCCGGGAGGAAGGTCCTGCCATTAGAGGTAAGTGACGAGATGCAAAGGTTGTGAGGGGATCAGGAGGTGAGGCCTAAAGGCAGATCCGTGTAGAGGCCAGGACCCTCTCCTTTCGCCGGTGGGGAAGCTCAGGCTCGTGCAGCCTGGATACAGATCCTGGATTCAGGTCATGCGGGTAACAGGTGACAGGCTGAGACTGGAGGCTTGAGGACTTCATGTGTCCTAGTCTCATTCCGAGCAGCTCTGCTTACAGCATGCGAGACCCAGGTGATTCGCACAGAGGCAGGGTAAATTAAGCACCTGTCAGAATCATCCTTCCCTGGCCCCTTGGCTTCCTGCTGCTCATGGAGACTGGTATCGCCTGAGCCCTTCACGCCCACTCCTCCTCCTTGGAGGGCTTACCCAATGCAAGGGCTTTGTCTCTGGTGTCCCATTGCGCTTTTGTGCTGACTCTGGGGTCTTCTCTGAATTCCCACATCCAACACTTGGCCTCTCAGCACCACCGGACAGGCAGAGGTGGAAATGGCTTCAGAGGCTTCAGGCACAGGTGGTGGGAACAGACTCGGAGCTTCTTCTTTTTTTTTTTTTAAATCAAATAATCCAATTTTATTTATTTATTTTTTTCAAGTTGAACAGACTAAATTTCTTTAAACAAACTTACTTATACTCCAGAGTCCTTTAAAAACTTAATAGCATTTATACATTGAAGGTATTTGATTTTCTTGTAACTAGCACTTCAAATGCAACAAGCATTTGAAGCAACAAGCATTTGACCCAACAAGTAAAACTTTCTACAGTTCATAACTTTTATAAATAAAATAAATTAAATGTACAGTGAATAAGTTCTCTGAAATATTTCAATATTTCTGCAGGTTTAGTAACATCATAAAATACATTTCAACTAAAATCCACAAATCTAAAAACCTGTTAGGCATTTTTAGGCGTTTTAAGTTGGAAATGAAGACCAATGTTACATCGTAATACGCCAATTACAAATAGTACTTCAAATAGCAAATACTACAGTTTGTCCCAAACTTTAAAAACTATTCATGAACTCAACACTGAACTATTGATGGCTATGAGAATTGTTTCCTAGCCTTTTTGAAAATTTCAACCTATTTACGTTTAAGGTAATTATTGATAAGTGCGATCCCGTAGCCATTTTCTTTATTGCTTTGGGTTCAAGTTTATACACTCTTTCTGTGTTTCCTGTCTATAGAAGATCCTTTAGCATTTGTTGGAGAGCTGGTTTGGTGATGCTGAATTCCCTCAGCTTTTGCTTGTCTGTAAAGCTTTTGATTTCTCCTTCATGTTTGAATGAGATCCTTGCTGGGTATAGTAATCTGGGCTGTAGGGTATTTTCTTTCATCACTTTAAGTATGTCTTGCCACTCCCTTCTGGCCTGAAGAGTTTCTGTTGAAAGATCAGCTGTTATCCTTCTGGGAATCCCCTTATGTGTTATTTGCTGCTTTTCCCTTGCTGCTTTTAATATTTGTTCTTTGTGTTTGATCTTTGTTAATTTGATTAATATGTGTCTTGGAGTATTTCGCCTTGGGTTTATCCTGTTGGGGACTCTCTGGGTTTCTTGGACTTGGGTGATTATTTCTTTCCCCATTTTAGGGAAGTTTTCAACTATTATCTCCTCAAGTATTCTCTCATGGTCTTTCTTTTTGTCTTCTTCTTCTGGGACTCCTATGATTCGAATGTTGGAGCGTTTAACATTGTCCCAGAGGTCTCTAATATTGTCCTCGTTTCTTTTAATTCGTTTTTCTTTTTTCCTCTCTGTTTCATTTATTTCTACAATTCTATCTTCTAGTTCGCTTATCCTGTCTTCCGCCTCTGTTATTCTACTGTTTGTTCCCTCCAGAGTGTTTCTGATCTCATCTATTGCATTATTCATTGTATATTGACTCTTTTTTATTTCCTCTAAGTCCTTATTAAATCTTTCTTCCATCTTCTCAATCCTTTTCTCCAGGTTATTTATCTGTAACTCCATTTTGCTTTCAAGATTTTGAATCATTTTCACCATCAAAATTCGAAATTCTTTATCGGGTAGGTTCCCTATATCTTCTTCTTTTGTTTGTGTTGGTGGGCAATTATCTTGTTCCTTTACCTGCTGGGTATTTCTCTGCCTCTTCATCTTGCTTATATTGCTTTGCTTGGGGTGGCCTTTCCCTCTTCTTGCAGTTTGTGGAGTTCTCTTTATTACGTAGTTTCTTCGCCGTGTGTGGGGTTGGACGGGTGACTTGTCCAGGTTCCCTGGTTAGGGAAGCATGTGTCGGTGTTCTGGTGGGTGGAGCTGGATTTCTTCTCTCTCCTTTAGAAGACAATGGGCTGCTTTTCTGGGAGCCTGATGTCCTCTGCCAGTATTCAGAAGTTGTTTTGTGGACTTTACTCCGCGTTCAAATGTTCTTTTGATGAATTTGTGGGGGAGAAAGTGGTCTTGCCGTCTTATCCCTCCGCCATCTTGTTCCTTCCTCCCCAGAAGACTGGATTCTTATATTCCACTTGGTCGTGGAGTATCTCTTCCCAGCTGCTCCAGCAAGGCGCAGCCGCTGTACCTTACCTTGGACGAGGGGTATCTCCTCAAGGCCGCCCCTCCTGCTTTGAATGTGGATCAGCTCCTCTCGGCCCTCCAGTGCCCAAGCAGCCACCGCCTCCTGAACGTGGTACAGCTCCTTTCGGCCCTCGGAGCTTCTTTTTAAGTCATGCAGGGCAGGACACGCAGGTGAGTGAAGGCCAGAGGGAGTTTCCCGTAAAAAACAGAGTGTCTGGGGAACAGACTGGCTTGGGTGGAGCTGAGCCAAAGGGGGCTGGGAGACCAGACTCAGAAACCCTGTATGCCTCTCTCCTGTCTCTGCCTCCTAATCTACTTAACCCCCAGTCTGCAGCCTGACGCCACCTGTCCTGTGCATCTTTACACTCAGACCATACATTCATTGACAGATATTTGTTTAGCACCTGCCTCTGGCCAGGTCACTTTCCAGGCACGGGACAGCGGTGAGGAGACAGACAATAACCTCAGTCCTTGTGGAGCAGAAATTCTATCAGAGGCCAATGCACCCCTCCTGTGGCCATTGCCCCAGCCTCGCCCTCCTCAGCCCACCGGCCGGTCCTGCTGGAGCTCTGGCCCACAGATGCAGTTCCGTCTGAGCATCCCCCCTCCTCCAAGAAGGTACCTCTCTTGACTCACGGCCCATCAGCCTCTGCCACCCCGTGCCCTGTGTCCTTCTTAGCATGTACCACCATCTGAAATGGCCTCCCCAACACCGGCATCACCTCAGTGTACCTGGCTATGGTACGTCCTCAGTGAAGGAAGGTCCCAGCTGCCTTCACGCCCTTTCTGTTGAGTTCCCACCACAGATTCCCATCACGGCAGCCTGGGCGGAATCTCCAGACATGTGTGGAGCAGGGGCTCGGTGGGGCCTAAGCAGGTGGACCCACATGGGTCGCTCCAGTGGTCAGGGTAGACAGGGACCTCCACGTACTGGCTTGGACCCAGGTGGCAGCCAGACCGCTTCCTTCTCCCTGGGGCCATAACAAGGCAATCTTCTTCTCACTGCTCAGGGTCGTGGCTGCCCAGGAAGTGCTCTCATTCCCATGGTCCTGAGCATCCTGTGTGCTGTTACACGTTTTACCTGTGTGATCTCAACTTCCTCAGACAGAACGCTTTGGGCTACATGCTTGGAAGAAGCAACTGGAGTGGTTTCAGTTCAGTTCAGTCGCTCAGTCGTGTCTGACTCTTTGTGACCCCATGGACTGCAGCACGCCAGGCCTCCCTGTCGATCACCAACTTCCAGAGTTTACTCAAACTCATGTCCATTGAGTCGGTGATACCATCCAACCATCTCATTCTCTGCCGTACCCTTCTCCGCCTGCCTTCAATCTTTCCCAGCATAGTGTCTTTTCCAGTGAGTCAGTTATTTGCATCAATGGTAAAAGTATTGGACTTTCATCTCCAACATCAGTCCTTCCAGTGAATATTCAGGGCTGATTTCCTTTAGGATGGACTGGTTGGATCTCCTTATAGCCCAAGGGACTCTCGAGAGTCTTCTCCAACACCACAGTTCAAAAGCATCAATTCTTCAGCACTCAGCCTTCTTTATAGTCCAACTCTCACATCCATACATGACAACTGGAAATACCATAGCCTTGATTAGATGGACCTTTGTTGGCAAAGTAATGTCTCTGCTTTTTAATATGCTGTCTAGGTTGGTCATAACCTTTCTTCCAAGGAGAAAGCGCCTGTGAATTTCATGGCTGCAATCACCATCTGCAGTGATTTTGGAGCCCCCCAAAATAAAGTCTGTCACTTTTTCCACTATTTCCCCATCTAGTTGCCATGAAGTGATGGGACATTAGTTTTCTGATGATCTTAATTTTCTGAATGTTGAGTTCTAAGCCAACTTTTGCACTCTCCTCTTTCACTTTCATCAGGAGGCTCTTT